>NC_089495.1:188704846-189002346 GCF_036850765.1 Saccopteryx bilineata | reverse complement strand
CCATCTGCTTCTCCACACCCCCCCTCCTTCCTCTCTGTATCTCTCTTCCCCTCCCACAGCTGAGGCTCCATTGGAGCAAAAAGATGGCCCGGGCGCTGGGGATGGCTCCTTGGCCTCTGCCCCAGGCGCTAGAGTGGCTCTGGTCGCGACAGAGTAACACCCCGGATGGGCAGAGCATTGCCCCCTGGTGGGCGTGCAGGGTGGATCCCGGTCTGTTGCATGCGGGAGTCTGTCTGACTGCCTCCCCGTTTCCAGCTTCAGAAAATTTAAAAAAAAAAGAAAGAAAAAAAAGAAAGTATTGTTACTTGCTTGCAGCCATGACCAAATGGAACTTTACAAAACACGGCCAAGCACATTCCTTTTCTTTTGGTTATTCACTGATAATTTATTGAGCACCTACTAGGTGCCAGAACCTGTGTGGGCACAGAAATGCAGAATCACCACAAAAAACACATGGCCCTAGAGTCAAAGCTTTAGCCAGGTAAACAGATATTAAACAGCTCATTGTAGGCACTGGCCAAGTAGCTCAGTTGGTTGGAGTATCACCCTGATGTGCCAGGGATGTGGGCTCGATCTCTGGTCAGGGCACATATAAGAATCAACCAATGAGCCTGACCAGGCGGTGGCGCAGTGGATAGAGCGTTGGACTGGGATGCGGAAGGACCCAGGTTCAAGATCCTGAGGTCGCCAGCTTGAGCACGGTTCATCTGGCTTGAGAAAAAAAAAAAGCTCACCAGCTTGGACCCAAGGTCGCTGGCTAGAGCAAGGGGTTACTCAGTCTGCTGAAGGCCCATGGTCAAGGCACACATGAGAAAGCAATCAATGAACAACTAAGGTGTTGCAAGGAAAAACTGATGATTGATGCTTCTCATCTCTCTCTGTTCCTGTCTGTCTGTCCCTATCTATCCCTCTCTCTGACTCTCTCTCTGTCCCTGTAAAAAAAAAAAAAAATCAACCAATGAATGTATAAATGGGTGGGACAACAAATGTATGTTTCTCTCTCTCTCTCTTTTCCTCACTTTCTGAAAATCAATAAATTTTAAAAAGAATTTTTTTAAAAGAATTTTTAAAATAATAAATAAATAAATATCTCATTGTAGTGGATCTCAACCATTTGTGAGCATTAGAATTAACCAGGCTTGATTACACATGCAGATTAGCAGGCCCTCTTAGAAGCCTAGAGGTCTCTCACCCTCCGAATATCACCCCAGGGGATTTTGGTGCAGCTGTTCTTAGCACCTTGCAAAAAGTATTTAACTACAATTGGAGTAAGTGCTGAGGACAAAATTTACTCAGCTCTGTGAGGGCCAGCTCCTCTAGGAAGAATGAAGTATACTACCTGGAGCCCATGATATTTTTAGGGACCCAGAAAAATGTTTTCCAAGCCAAAAGAAAAAATAGATATGATAATTAATATATAAAAATAAATCTAGCCTGGATAATATTTGCCTTTATGTTAATGCAGTTGAAAGATATAATTTTTAATATCCTTTTATAGAAGAAGCAGCCCACAAGGGCAAAAAATACCTTGGAATCACTTCAGTCCTGGTGCTATGACCATACATATGCAATAGACCTGGCCCTGAGGGGGATTCATAGTTGGATAAGACTTCCAGATAGAAGGCACAGTTGAACTGAGACCTGCAGGGAGAAAAGAAATCAACTATGCTAAAGGCAGGGTTGAAAGGAATAAGTAGGGAGAAGTTAGAAAAAGGAAGAGCTTTCTAAGCAGCTAGAATAGCATATGCAAAGGTCCTGGGGTAGGAAAGAACATGCAAATGTGAGGAATAATAAGGTCAGAGAAACTTTCATGGGGAAGAATTGTGTGAACTGAAGAAAGGGGCAGTCAATGCTGGCTTACAAAAAACAAAGAAAAATGTGGGTCGGTTTTTTTTTATTATTCCTCCCTTTGCCCAATTCCTGTTTGCTTCCAAGAGGAGATAAACCTTTCAGATACGTTGATTTCTGTCTTATTGATTTGCAAAATGTGTATGACATCTACTTTTAGTGATTTTTTTTTAATGCTAATAACCATCTAGATTTGGTGTGTTCTTTTTGGATTGGGGGTATCCTTCTGAAAAAAAGAAGAAAACATTCTATGTTTCTGCATATAGACTGAACCAACTTCTTTTTTTTTTTTTTTTTTCATTTTTCCGAAGCTGGAAACAGGGAGGCAGTCAGACAAACTCCCGCATGCGCCCGACCGGGATCCACCCGGCATGCCCACCAGGGGGCGATGCTTTGCCCCTCTGGGGCATCGCTCTGTTGCGTCCAGAGCCATTCTAGCGCCTGAGGCAGAGGCCACAGAGCCATCCCCAGCGCCCGGGCCATCTTTGCTCCAATGGAGCCTCGGCTACGGGAGGGGAAGAGAGAGACAGAGAGGAAGGAGAGGGGGAGGGGTGGAGAAGCAGATGGGCGCCTCTCCTGTGTGCCCTGGCCGGGAATCGAACCCGGGACTCCTGCACGCCAGGCCGACGCTCTACCGCTGAGCCAACCGGCCAGGGCCGGCAACTTCTTTTTTTATTAATACTGAGCTTTGATAGCTAGGCAAGATATTCAAGTTGTCATCACTAATCCTACAGTTTGGAAGGGTATCAAAAGTTTTATGTCTGGTTATAAAAATATTTGTGAAGATTTTAGTTTCACAATACTTACTATCTTTTGGGAGGCGAAGGGGGAAACACAACTGTGAATACTGTGATTTTCATTTATCACCACACTCAGCATTTGCAGCTCAAAGCACATGAGGTTGACGCCCCGTCCTGTAGGGACCTCCATTAACACTACCTCTCTTATAACACGAGGGAGGGGTAGGAATTATGACAGTGAGGAAATGCGCTGTCTGAAGGTGCAGCCGTATTCAGCCAGATGTGCTGCTACTGATGAATATATCACCTTTGAAAAAGAAACCAGAAATCTGGATTTTGATGGGAAGTCTTGCAATTTTCTAAATGCTACGGACCAACCAAAATGCATCTGTGGCTACATTCAGCCTGTGAGTCTCAAACTCAGGGTCCCTGCGGTGGCTGTGCACAGTTCCAGGGGCCGCCGTTCAGAGAGCAGAGCCTTGGAGTGGTGCAACCTAGCAGCCTGGTCTCCAAATCACAACGTACTCTTTCTTTTTTTTTACCCAAACTGATGACAATTGCTAAGAAATAAACTCTCAGTCCCACAACCTACTCCTTCTTAATACTCACTAGACTTGAGGCTCATCCTTGTTCCATTCTCAGCCTGAATGGTGCCTGACCCCACAGCAAGCATTCAATACATATAAGGTCTACCAGAAAGTTCTGTCCGTTTCTATCACAACAAGTTTCGACACGTAAGCACATGTTTATTTGGCGCATGTGTGCCTCTCTATTTTTATCACTTAATGTATACGTACTGACGTAGCAAATTAACTAAAACAAAGTTGATTCACATTAGTCTTATGTGTGAAGCGATAGTGTACCCATAGCTACTGATAAAGTTCATTTACACCACTATAATTTTTACAAATTTCAACAAGGAAGAAATGCTACAGGAGCATGTCTGTCGCATCCACCATATTCCCCAGACTTAGCACCCTCCAACTATCACTTGTTTTTGTCCTTACAAAATTTTTTGAAGGGCAAAAAATTCAAAAATGAAGAAGATATCAAACAAGCACTGGTTCAATTTTTCGCATTAAAAGAAAACATTTTTCAAAAATGGGATATACAAATTGCCCTCACGCTGGCAAGAAATCATTAATAATAATGGCAATTATATTATTTAATAAAGTTTACTGATGGTAAGAAAAATTTGTATTTTGTTTTATTCCAAAAAACGGACAGAACTTTCCGGTAGACCTTATATATGTTGAATGACTCAAGATCTTGTTTTCTTTACAAAGATTTGCCAGCTGACCCTCCTCTTTCTCTCCTTCTGAAACCTTCCTAATCAATACCTTCTATCTGTCCTATCTCCACACCTTATAAGCTGTCTGTCCTTGGGCAAGTTACCTAACCTCTCTTTGCTTCTGTTTTCTCACCTGTAAATGAAAATGATAATAACTTAATCTTGTTGTGAGAACTGGTTAGTTAATATGTATCAAGTGTTTAGAACAATGTCTGGCAAGTAATAAGTACTCAATACATGCTAGCTGCTATTATTTAATTGTATCTTCATTATCTTATACTTTATGTTTCTTTCAACTAAATTGAAAAATTCTTGTTCTCTCACAGCAATTAGCATGACACAACTTATCGGCATTCAATAAATATTAGGGAACAGATAAAAATAGATTTTAGCAACTATGTTAACTAGGATCCATTGTGAATAACAGAAAAAGAAGGTAAGAGTTTATCTCTCTCTCATGATACTCCATCATGTCAGGAACTGGGATCTTTCAATCTTACTGTTCTACCATCTTTTCATGTGGCTTCTGCTACATGATCCAAAAGAGCTGCCCAAACTCCAGCTGTCAGACCACATTCCAGCAAGCAGGAAGAATAGGAAGAATGCAGGAAAGGAGACATACCTCTTTAAAGACACTTCCAGGAAGTCATATATCCCACTTCCCCTTATAAACTATTGGTCAGAATATAGTCACATAGCTACCCACAGGTGCAAAGGAAGCTGTGAAACATACTCTTTTATCTGGGTGGTCAAGTGCCAACTAAAAGTTGGGAATTCTATTGCTGAGGGAGAAGGGGAGATAGATGTTGGGACAACTAGTGGTCTCTCTCCTGGCAGTGAGTGTGATATATGAACACCACAAGGAATGGCAATGAGTCCAGTCCTCTTAAAGGAAGCTGGTAATATGGGCCTGGCTGAGTTTTTTTTGTAAAAGCATTGTTTTATCTTCCACTTAAAATTCTAATAATACTTCAAGAACTGAAGGCTTTCCATTTATAAATGTCAGTGTTCAATTATAATGGAACTCCTCAAGGAAGAAAGACATATACATGAAACTTTTTGCTTAAGAGGTTTTTACAAAAGTTTTCTTATTATGGACAACTTCAGGCCAATACCAAAGTAGAGAGAAGAGTACAATGAATATGCTTCTACCCATTATACAGCTTCTTCTACCCATTATACAGCTTCATCAACCATCAGCTCATAGTGGGGTTGCTGGCTTTATCATGGGATAATAGACATGACCCCATGCTTGCTGGCTTGAGCCCAAAGGTTGCTGGCTTGAAGCCCAGGGTTACTAGCTGGAGCCCAAGGTCGCTGGCTTGTGCACAGGGTCACTTGCTCTGCGGTAGCCCCTGTGTCAAGGCACATATGAGAAAGCAGTCAATGAACAACGAAGGAGCCACAACAAGGAATTGATGCTTCTCATCTCTCTCCTTTCTGTCTGTCTGTCCCTATCTGTCCCACTCTCTGTCTCTGTCACAAAAACAAAACAAACAAAAAAAACCTATCAGTTTATCAACCTCTTGTATCCTCTGACCCACACACTCTCTACTGTTATTTTTTAAATTAAAGTTGTTGGAGTGATATTATTTAATAAAATTATATGTTTCAGGCATGCAATTCTATAATACATCATATATTATATTGTATGTTCACCATCCTAACAACTATGTTATATTGATCCAAATCCTAGATGTTATATAATTTTGTCTACAGCAGCCTCGCAGCCTCCCTTATCCACGTGGAGTACTTTCCAACATCCCCAGTAAATGCCTGAAACCCTTGGAAGAATCAAACCCTGTATTCCTATAATCTGGGTGTTAGAACAAAATAGTCCCAGGGATGTAAAGTACAGCATAGAAACTAGAGTCAATAATATTATAATAACTACAGTGTTTCCTATACAGACATATCTATGAGAAAGCTGAATTTATAAATTAGGCACCATAAGAGATCAACAATAGTAACTAATAATAACATAGAGCAATTATAATAACATACTGTAATACAGATTATGTGAATGTGATCTCACTCTCAAAATATTTTATTATCTTGTACTCAGCCTGCTTCCTGTGATGATGTGAGATGCTACAATGTGTATGTGATGAGATGAAGTGAGGTGAATGATGTAGGCAGTGTGCAATACCCCAACAGTCCATCTGATAACAGAGAGAGCTACTAAGTAACTAATGGGCAAGGAGGGTATATAACCTGGAGTCGCTGGACAAAGGGACAGTTCGTGACCCAGGCAGGATGGAACATGACAGTGCAAGATTTCATCACACTACTCAGAACAGCACATGATCCAGAACTTACGAATCATTTATTTCCGGGATTTTCCATTTCATATTTTCAGACTACTGGTTAACTGAAACTGTGGAAAGGGGGGCCCTGGCCGGTTGGCTTAGTGGTAGAGCGTCAGCCTGGCATGCAGGAGTCCTGGGTTCGATTCCTGGCCAGGGCACACAGGAGAGGCACCCATCTGCTTCTCCACCCCTTCCCCTGTCCCCTCCCCCTCTCCTTCCTCTCTCTCTCTTCCCCTCCTGCAGCCAAGGCTCCATTGGAGCAAAGTTGGCCCGGGCTCTGAGGATGGCTCCGTGGCCTCTTCCTCAGGCACTAGAATGGCTCTGGTTGCAACAGAGCGACACCCCAGATGGGCAGAGCATCGCCCCCTGGTGGGCATGCTGGGTGGATCCCGATCGGGCGCATGCAGGAGTCTGTCTGACTGCCTCCCCGTTTCCAACTTCAGAAAAATACAAAAAATACAAAAAAAAAAGAAAAGAAAAGAAAGGGGAACTGCAAATAAGGGGGATTAATGTATTGATATTTTAGTATCTCTAAAAGATAAGGACTTCCTTAAAAACATAAGAAACTGCAATATCATTATCACACCTTACAAAATTAGCAGGAAGTCTTTAGTATCACCAAAGATTTTTGCCAACGTTTAAATTTCCTGTCAATCCAATAAATTTAAAAAAATTTCCCTGTATCACAGGATTTTTTTTTTAGAGTTAATTTGTTTGATTAAAAATCCAAACAAGGGGCCTGGCTGGGTAGCTCAGTTGGGTAGAGCGTCATCCTAACCTGCCGAGGTTATGGGTTCAATCCCTGGTTAGGGCACGTACAAGAATCAACCAATGACGGCATGAATAAGTGCAACAATAAATCTGTTTTTCTCTCCCTCTCTCTCTAAAACTAAAAACTAAATAAATAATAAAGAACAATCCAAACACGTTCTTCTTAGGGCAGCTGGTTGACATGTCTCTAAGCCTCTTTTAATCTATAGCTACACAGCTCAGCACAGTAGCCACCAGCCACATCTCACTATTTAAATGAATTAATATTCATATAATTAAATTCAGACCTTCAGGCACACAAGCCACATCTCAAGGGTTCAACAGCCACATTTGACTAGTGCCTACTACTGCAGGCATACAGGCCTAGAGCACTTCACTGCAGAAAGCTCTGTTGGACAGCCCTGCTCTGTAGAGTATCCCAGGTCATTTTTTCCCTTATAATTTACCTTTTTTTTTTTTTTTTTGTATTTTTTTTCTGAAGCTGGAAACGGGGAGGCAGTCAGACAGACTCCCGCATGCCCCTGACCGGGATCCACCCAGCACGCCCACCAGGGGGCGATGCTCTACCCATCTGGGGCGTCGCTCTGTTGCGACCAGAGCCACTCTAGCACCTGGGGCAGAGGCTATGGAGCCATCCCCAGCGCCCGGGCCAACTTTGCCCCAATGGTGCCTTGGCTGCGGGAGGGAAAGAGAGAGACAGAGAGGAAGGGGGGGGGAGGAGTGGAGAAGCAGATGGGCGCCTCTCCTGTATGCCCTGGCCGGGAATCAAACCTGGGACTTCTGCACGCCAGGCCGACGCTCTACCACTGAGCCAACTGGCCAGGGCCATTATAATTTACTTTTTGAAGAAACTGGGGTGTTTGTCCTGTGGAGGTCCCCACGTTTTCAACTCTGCTGATTCCACCCCACCCCCTATGTCATTTAACACGCTTTTCCCTTCTCTGTATTACTGTAATCCATGAGTTAGAACAAAAGAGACACAAGGATGTAAAGGACAGCATAGAGAAGAGTCAGTGATATTGTAATAACTCTGTATGGTACCAGCTGGGGACTAGACTCACTGGGGGGATTCCTTGTAAGCTATACAGAATGTCTATCCACTATGCTCTGCACTTGAAACCAATATCATAGTGAATGTCAACTGTAATTAAAAAAAAAAAAAGGCCCTGGCTAGTGGCTCAGTGGATAAAGCATCAGCCTAGTATATGGACATCCCAGGTTCAATTCTTGGTCAGAGCACACAGGAAAAAGTGACCATCTGATTCTCCCCTCCTCCCTCTCCTTCTTCTCTTCCTCTTCTCCTCCTGTAGCAAGTGGCTCAATTGGTTCGAGTGTGGTCCTGGGCACTGAGGAGGGTTTCATTGGAGCACATCAGCCTCAGGCACTAAAAATAGCTCAGTACTCAGGTATTGGCCCAAGATGGGGTTGCTGGGTGGATCCTGGTAATGGCGCATGCAGGAGTCTGCCTCACCACTAGCTCCCCTCCTCTCACCTAAGAAAACAAACAAAAACAGAAAAAATAGGAGTTAGACTTAGGACTTGATCAGATTCAGGTTGGATTCCTTGGTGCTGTTTAAGATGACAGGCAACTCAAGTCTCCATATTATGTTAAAAAGCACTTAGAGAGATGAAAACCTAGAAGGAGGGACCCCAGAACATTATCAGTAGTTATTTTGGAGAAGGAGGATAACTTTATTTTTGTCTATCTCTATTCTATTATTTATTTCTCAGTAAGCATGCCTTTCTAATGAAAAGTCAACAATAGCTGCGATTTATTGCAAATGGCATGCCAAGCACTGTGCCGAGAGACCCATTTACATTAGCTCACTGAATCCTCGTGGCCTTCCATGAGGTCATTATTATCTCCATTTTGCAGTAAACATGCAGGGAGATTAAGTAACTTGTCCAAGGTTATATGGTCAGGATTTGGTGGAGTCTGGATTTAATCTCTCAACTGACTCTCAAGAGATGCTGATTTCGGTAAGTGTGGCATGTGGCCTGAGAAACTTAATTTTTGGCAAACTCTTTCAGGTTATTCTGAGGCAGAACCAGCTCTGCGAATCCATCCCTGCCTACCACACTCCATCACACTCCACAAACATCCCATGTCCCCATGCCAAACCCTACTCTCAGTTGAAAAGTATTTTAGGTTTGGCACATAGGAAGCCCGGAGCCTGATGTCTGCACAGAGCATCAACCTATGTGCCTTCCTCTCGCCCCTGCTTCCTGGAGACATGTGTGAGGGTTACTTCCACCCAATCGACAGCCCCTGCAGTCTTTTCTCAAAGATGTCATTCACTAAACACTGTATGCCAGGTATCTTTGGGACACAGGGACCTATTAGTGCACCCACAGACAAAAATCCCCACCCTCATGGACCTCCTAGTTGGAGGTTTGAGGGGAGAGCAAAATACATAAATAAAAAGAGAGTAAGTGAAATATACAGAGAGCCAGATGTTGATAAGCTACAACGAAAGAGGGATACGAAGAATAGAGAGGAGGTGTGTGTGTGTACATATGATTTTCGAGAAGATGGCCAAGGAAGTGCTCCCTAAGGCAGGGGTAGACACACCGAGGGTTGAAGGCCAAGTCCAGCCCACTGCCTGTTTTTTTGTACAGCTGTGAGCGAAGAATCGTTTTCTCATTTTTAACTTGTCAGAATAAAATCCAAAGAAGAATATTTCGTATCATAAAAAGTACAGCAAATTCCATTTCTGCATCCATAAATAAAGCTTTATTGGAGCACAGCTCTGCTCATGTGTTTACTGCCTGTGTGCCTTTGCATGACAATGGCAGGGTTGAGTAGTTGCCAAAGAGACCAGGTGACCCACAGTTCCTACAGTATTTACTCTCTGGCCTGTTCCAGAAAAAGTTTGGCAACACCAGCCCTAAGGTGTCCTTGGAAGAAAGACCTGAGATAAGTGAGGGAGCAAGTCATGCATTTATCAGAGGGAAGATCCAGGCTGATGTTGCAGTACATGCAAAGGCCCTGAGGTAGGATCATGGCTAGTATGTTCTTGGCAACACAAAGGCCTCCTTATGATTGGAGCAGAGTGGACGAGTTCAGAAAGCATGGGGGTTCATGCTCAGTCCATTGTAAGGACTTTTTTTTGACTCTTCGCCTGAGTGGGATGGGAGCCATGACAGTTTTGTGGGGAGGGGTGATGTGATCTGGTTTATTTAGACAGATTTCCCTATTTTAAGAATAGATTGATGCCCCAGAGCATTGCCTTCTAGTGGGCTTGCCAGGTGGATTTGGGCGCATGCGGGAGTCTGTCTCTCTCTCTACTTCCCTGCTTCTCACTCCAAAAAACTACAAAAAAAAAAAAAAAAAAAAGAAAAAGAAGAAAGATTGAAAGGTGGGAGTGGGGCAAGAATAGAAACGATGAAACCAGCTATGAGGGCAGTCAGCGCAATTCTCCACATTTTGAAGGCGGACTTGCTAGGATTGGCTTTGGGTTAGAAACGGTAGCTAATTGGAAGGAGCAGTCAGGGATGACTCCAAGGTTTCGGGAATGAACCAACAGAAGACTGGAATTTTCTTTAGCGCAGTTGGGGAAGATCGAAGGAGGAGGAGGTCGGGTGAAGGATGATGAGGTGCTCAGTGTGAGTCTTGCTAAACTTGAGGTGGTTTTAGAACTCCAAAGGGAGATGCTGAGTAAATAGCTGGATATGGGTGGTGGGAGTCTGGGGGAAGGCTCAGGTTTCGCATACACAGTTGGGTGCCATGATTGTGTGGCCACAGGAGATCTGGGTGTGGTCAGGAAGCAATAGGTAAAGGCAGAAGACATGAACTAGAGCTCATTGGATGCTCCCCATCCCCGTCCCACAGACAGCCTCCCAGGTGTCCTCATCTTTTTCATACTAAAACCCAAAGTTCCTATCTAAGGTGACCAATCGTCCTCCTTTAGGGAGGACAGTCCTTCTTTTGTAAGTTCCATCCTCCCTTGAAAAGTGTCCTCCTTTCTGATACTAGAAGACTAATCTGTAGATGTCCGTGTTCCATTGATGCCGAGTCGATCCACTGCATGTGATGTGACATATTTGTATCTAAACGAGTACTTTCTTCTTACAATTATTATTAAAAATTAATAGGCATAGCCCTGGCCGGTTGGCTCAGCGGTAGAGTGTCGGCCTGGCGTGCGGGGGACCCGGGTTCGATTCCCGGCCAGGGCACATAGGAGAAGCGCCCATTTGCTTCTCTACACCCCCCCCTCCCTTCCTCTCTGTCTCTCTCTTCCCCTCCCGCAGCCAAGGCTCCATTGGAGCAAAGATGGCCCGGGCGCTGGGGATGGCTCCTTGGCCTCTGCCCCAGGTGCTAGAGTGGCTCTGGTCGCAGCAGAGCGACGCCCCAGAGGGGCAGAGCATCGCCCCCTGGTGGGCGTGCCGGGTGGAACCCGGTTGGGCGCATGCGGGAGTCTGTCTGTCTCTCCCCGTTTCCAGCTTCAGAAAAATACAAAAAAAAAAAAAATTAATAGGCATGTAAGCATAATTACAATATAAAATATTACAAATGTTTTTATTATGCACATATCATATTATAGTGTACTATTGTTGCAATGAATAAAATGTTTCTTTTATTTACGATATTGTTTTCTTCCATTTATTTTGTCCTCCTCTTCATTGTAAAGAAGTTGGTCACCTTACTATCACCCCTTCCTGATCTCGCCTGCAGCTGTCTCCTGGTCCTGGCTCATGGAGTCTGAGGGGCGTGTCTGCCCCGCCTCTGCCAGGAACACTCCGTTTGTGGGCTTTTGCATGGCTTGCAGGCCACTTCCGTCCAAACACCAGCTCTGCAGGAACTTTCCCTGATTCTCTTAAAATAGCCCCCTACTCAACTCAATCCCATGACCCTGTTTTATTTTCTTTCTGTCTGTAAATTCCTATGTTCAATATTTGTCTTTTCCCTTGAGACTCGAATATCTGTTGAATGATTTAATAAAAGAATGGGTAAGGTATAATTTTCTACTTTTTATATATTCTGCGTTCTCTACCCGAAAGTCTAGCAATCTACCACCCAAACACTCAGTTTAGAAGTCATTGGTCCAGTGGTGGTGGGATTCAGCTGGTTCTCACTGATTGGGCAGAACCGATACCTAATTTTTTTTTTTCAATGAGAGGAGAGGAGGCAGAGACAGACTCCCACATGCGCCCCAATGGGATCCACCCAGCAAGCTCACTAGGGGGTGATGCTCTACCCTTCTGGAGTGTTGCTTTGTTGCTCAGCAACTGAGCTCTTCTTAACAGCTGAGGCGAAAGCCATGGAGCCACCTCAGTGCCCGAGGCCAACTTGCTCCAATCAAGCCATGGCTGCAGGAGAGGAAGAGAGAGAGAAAGAAAAGCGGGGTGGGGGGTGGTGGTGGAGAAGCAAGTGGCACTTCTCCTGTGTGCCCTGACGGGGAATCGAACCCGGGACATCAACATGCTGTGCCTATGCTCTAACACTGAGCCAACCGGCCAGGGCCAATACCTAATTTTTGTTGTGTTCAGCAAATTGGTTGTTATAATGGCACTTGTAATCAGGGTTCTCTCTAAGCTGGACTCCTAAACTGCCACCCAATGTGGAGATCACAAATTTATATTCCTTATTCTTTTTTAACATTCATCTGTGCAACAATGTATTCTAAGGGCCCGTAGTAAAGTTTATTCCGCCCATAGGTGAAAAAACTTTGACGGAACAATGCTTGTAATATTTATTTATTTCATAAAACTCATTATACTTTTGATGAAATACTACATTTTAATTTTTTTGTGTTTGTTACTTCAGCAAACAAACATAATGTAAAGAGAAAAAGTGTCAAACAACCCCGGGGGTGACAAGTTGCATTGTTTTTTGTTAAGTATTATTTAATATTTTTTCGTTAATACTTTTAAACTCTTTTCTTTTTCTTTTTTTCTGAAGTTGGAAACTGGGAGGCAGACAGACTCCCACATGCACCCAATTGGGATCCACCTGGCATGCCCACCAGGGGGCGATGCTCTGCCCATCTGGGGTGTTGCTCTGTCGCGACCAGAGCCACTCTAGCGCCTGAGGCAGAGGCCATAGAGCCATCCTCAGCGCCTGGGCCAACCCTGCTCCAATGGAGCCTCAGCTGTGGGAGGGGAAGAGAGAGACAGAGAGGAAGGAGAGGGGGAGGGGTGGAGAAGCAGATGGGCGCTTCTCCTGTGTGCCCTGACCGGGAATCGAACCCGGGACTCCTGCACACCAGGCCAACGTTCTACCACTGAGCCAACCGGCCAGGGCCTAAACTCTTTCTTATAACATAATCTAGTTGTGTGTACCTCGTTTATTGTTCTTATTTAAGTATGAAATGCATACAATAATAAACTACCTTTTGATATGTCTTTTTTTTAATACTTAAAATGGTCATTGGGGCAGAGAACCAGTTGTTAAATTATTTGAATCCCACCACTGCATTGGGCTCAATCTTAGGCTTACAAGCTCAACAGCAGACAGACAGGCAGAAAAGATTTGTGAGTAAGACATGGCACTTGAGGAGGGCAGGAAACAGCCCTGCGCTTGGGCAGCTTAATTGGACAATCAGGATGTGCAATGCTGAAACTAGGTGAATCGAGGAAAGGGCAGGTGATTGCTGAACACATCGATTCCAGTTCCTTGTTGCTTTGTCATTTCAGGGAAGGGGGCTTCCCCTTGGATGCTTGACAAAGCACATTTGGGTATTATCCTGCATGGGCAAGAATTCAAACAATAGGAGAGGAGATTTTCCAGGGATGTGTAAGTTGCAGCCAAAGTGACTTTCTATGGCTCTCATCCAAAAAGGAGAGTCGGATCTCGTCTCTTCCTAAAAGAAAAGCCCCTTGGCCCTGGCCGGTTGGCTCAGCGGTAGAGTGTCGGCCTGGCGTGCAGGAGTCCCAGGTTAGATTCCCGGCCAGGGCACACAGGAGAAGCGCCCATCTGCTTCTCCACCTCTCCCCCTCTCCTTCCTCTCTGTCTCTCTCT
Source organism: Saccopteryx bilineata (assembly GCF_036850765.1). NCBI lineage: Eukaryota > Metazoa > Chordata > Mammalia > Chiroptera > Emballonuridae > Saccopteryx > Saccopteryx bilineata. The sequence goes on along the minus strand of NC_089495.1, from coordinate 188,988,426 downwards.
TCCCCTACCGCAGCGAGGCTCCACTGGAGCAAAGATGGCCCGGGCTCTGGGGATGGATCCTTGGCCTCTGCCCCAGGCGCTAGAGTGGCTCTGGTTGCGGCAGAGCGACGCCCCGGAGGGGCAGAGCATCGCCCCCTGGTGGGCAGAGCATCGCCCCCTGGTGGATCCCGGTCGGGCGCATGCGGGAGTCTGTCTGACTGTCTCTCCCAGTTTCCAGCTTCGGAAAAATACAAAAAAAAAAAAAAAAAGAAAAGCCCCTTGAAGAAGGACAAAAAGCACGTGGTGGTGGTGGTGGTGGAAGGGGCAATAGCAGTTCTGTTGAAAGTACAGTATCAAGAACGGCTGCTTGCTAGAACAGACAGGGGCTTTTGTTCTGTGTTATACTGTATAATAGTGGATACATGTCACTATGCATTTTTCAAAACCCATAGGATGTACAACATAAAGAATGAACCTTACTGTAAAGTATGGACTTTAGTTAATAACCACGTATCAGTATTGGTCCATCGACTGTCTCAAATATACCACGTGATGCAAGATGTTAATAATAGGGAAAGTGTATGGGGGTGGAGGAGACAGGCGCATGGCCATTTTCTGTACTGTCTGTTCAAATGTTCCATACAATTTAAAAATAGCTTTAAGAAAAGAGAAATAAATAAATAAATTGTAGCTTAAAAGGCACACGTTTTAAGATTTTTAATTTATTTGGGGTGACACTGGTTAACATAGTTATACAGGGTTCAAGTGCCCAAGTCTACAACCCATCTCTGTTCACTGTATTGTGGGTTCACCTCCCACACCAAAACGGCACACTTTTTAATGTCTGGCAAAACTAGCGAAGCTACCTCTTCATTTCACTACTGTGTATACTGGGAAATAGAAACTTTTTAAGCGTCTGTCTCTGGAAAGTGTGAGGAGGAAAACACATCCAGCCACCATTCATTCATTTGGAATCAATCCCTGGCCCTCTGGTTTGAACAGTGTGTGGCTTTGCTTTTGTTTGTTGTTGTTGTTGCTTTTAAATGTCAGTATTTTGTCATCCAAAAGAAAGCCGTCGGAGAGCTGGGACTCTTAAAAGAAGATATCAAATGTTTCAACAACTGACAAACCTCAGACTTCCTGTGTTTCTGTAACTTGTAGTTTTTCCCTTCCTTCTTCTTTTAATTTGTTAATGATCTCTCTGGCTACAGGCTCTCTGTCACCCGTCCCTAACTAGATCAGTAGATCAAAGGTGAGGCTTTGCTAAGTAATCAGTGTAATTTCAGCCGTGTAGCAAGCTATTAAAAACAGACCTACAGGGTTTTTCAAGGACAACCAAGGTATTGATTGGGCAACCAAAGGCTCCTGTGGTGCAACCAGTAATATACAAGGGCCAGTGTTTCCAAATCTTCCCTATTCCTCACTCACTCTGTTCCTAGTGAAATCCTGCAAGGCTCGGAAAAGGCAAATACACCCAGCCCCCAGCCCAGTTCCCGCCGTCAGAAAGGAATTTCACTGTTATAAATTAGACCAGGGAAGAGAGCCCTCCTCTTTTCTTTGACAAGCATTTTTTTAAAAAAAGGTTTGTTTCCCCATGCATAATTTTTCTTTCTCATCATTACACCTATCAGTGGATTGTTTTTCCTTTCTTTTTTAAAAAGAATACACTTCTTACGTGATTTTGTGATTTGTTTTGCATTTCTGGAATGAGGAAACTTTTTTACTCATATTGTTGTTAAAATATAGACCAGGCATCCGTGTGATAGATCACCCTGAACCTTGGAAGGAAGTGATTCACCACAGTGCTGTAACTGAAAGTGTTCTAACACCGGGGAGAAGGCAGGTCATTAACCACTTCACCTGCACAGGGCAGCTATGGGAGGCCAGGGAGCCTTCTCTGCCTAGCTTTCCCCTTCCCCTCCACCCAGCTTAGCCAAATAACTGATGCTGGGAACTCATCCTCCATTTTTAATTCTAAAAAGAAACCTGTGGCCTGACCTGGGGTGGCGCAGTGGGATAAAGCATTGACATGGAACACTAAGATCACCGGTTCGAAACCCTGGGCTTGCCTGGTTAAGGCACATATAGGAATTGATGCTTCCTGCCCCTCTCCCTTCTCTCTCTCTCTCTCTCTCTCTCTCTCTCTCTCCTCTCTGAAAAAAATAAAATAAAATCTTTAAAAATTATTTTAAAAAAAGAAACATACAAAATTTTAATCATCCATATTGGTCTATCTGCTTCCAAATGGTTCTTCTCAGATTACCATCTCCTAACTTTGCACTTAAAATTTTTTTGCACTTTAATTTGATGAATGAAAGAATAAAACCAAAATTGTTCAGAATAAACCCAAAGTTATGAAAATAAAATATATCGTTTAAAAAATAGCCTGACTGGGCGGTGGCGCAGTGGATAGAGCATCAGACTAGGATGCGGAAAACCCAGGTTTGAGACCCCGAGGTCGCCAGCTTGAGCGAGGGCTCATCTGGTTTGAGCAAAAAGCTCACCAGCTTGAGCCCAAGCTCGCTGTATCGAGCAAGGGGTTACTCGGTCTGCTGAAGGCCCGTGGTCAAGGCACATATGAGAAAGCAATCAATGAACAACTAAGGTGTCGCAATGAAAAACTAATGATTGATGCTTCTCAGCTCTCCGTTCCTGTCTGTCTGTCCCTGTCTATCCCTCTCTCTGACTATCCTCTGTAAAATAAATAAATAAATTAATTAAAATAAAAAAATTTTAAAAATAAAAAGATTACTTAAACAAAAGACTCACAATAGAGAGTGTGGGAGAGATGAAGAATGAACACACACTTTGCTAAAAAAAAAAAGATGGCAAACAATGGGGACACTAAAAAATGAAAAATATGTGTTTTAATTTATTTTTTATTATTATCATTACTTTTATTTATTTTTACATCTCTCAATGTTTTGGTGAAGGCAGATCACAAACATTTCACGTCACTTAGTAAAAAGTGATGTAAAGTATTTCTCATCTTTCTTTACTTACATTTCAAAGCTGAAAATTGATCATTGTTGATGGAAAATTATCAGAATACTTTATATATTGAGATTCAAGTTGCTAGTTTTATTACACTTATTCAGCATGAAAGCAACCAGATCTGATCCCTGTGTATTAAACAAAGATGCTAAAACTAGGCAGGGCCACAATATGACTTGCATGGGTCCATTCCTCCATAAAAAAAGTAAAATAAAATTAATTATATTTTATAAGTGTATTGGCATTAAATTAATATATTAATATTTAATATTAAAACATTTTCTTCAACCTCAAAAGTAATCTTTTTTTTTTTTTACAGGGACAGAGAGAGAGTCAGAGACAGGGATAGATAGGGACAGACAGACAGGAACAGAGAGAGATGAGAAGCATCAATCATTAGTTTTTCGTTGCAGCACCTTAGTTGTTCACTGACTGCTTTCTCATATGTGCCTTGACCGCGGGCCTTCAGCAGAACGAGTAACCCCTTGCTCGAGCCAGTGACCTTGGGTCCAAGCTGGTGAGCTTTTTTTTTTCCTCTCAAGCCAGATGAACCGCGCTCAAACAGGTGACCTCGGGATCTCGAACCTGGGTCCTTCCGCCTCCCAGTCCGATGCTCCATCCACTGCGCCAGCGCCTGGTCAGGCCTTTTTTCTTCTGCATTAAAACTTTTTTGTGGGTGCCCAGTGTCTAATGGAAAAGTTTGCCTTGGAGAAAATAATTTCATAGAAACATAGATTAGCCCTAGCTAGCTGGCTCAGCGGTAGTGTCGGCCTGGTGTGTGGATGTCCTGGGTTCGATTCCCAATCAAGGCACATAGGAGAAGTGCCTATCTGCTTCTCTACCCCTCCTCCTCTCATTTCTCTCTCTCTCTCTCTCTCTCTCTCTCTTTTCCCTCCTGCAGCCATGGCTCCATTGGATTGAGTTGGCCCTGGGCACTGAGGAGGCTCCATGGCCTCTGCCTTAGGCACTAAGAAGAACTGGGTGGCTGAGCAATGAAGCATCGCCCCAGATGGGCAGAGGAGCACCCCCTAATGAGCTCGCCGGGAGGATCTCAGTGGGGGCGCATATGGGAGTCTGTCTTTGTCTCCCCTCCTCTTACTGAACAAAAACAAAAAAAACAAAAAAAAAGATTAAATAATCATAAAACTCAATGACAGAAGATAGTTTTTTTAAGCATTAAATAAATCTGTCAGTGAATTGCCACAATTATGAAAAATATTTGTATAGTACTCATTATAAAAACTTCAATACAAAATAAGAATCAAATGAGTGTTCAACTGGGGGATAAATAAATTGTGGTACCTCTATTCACTGGAACATTATTACATCATTAAAAAAACAAAGTTTTCAACATATAACCATTTTTTTTAAAACTTTTTTTTTTGTGTGTGACAGAGACAGAGAGAGGGACAGACAGACAGGAAAAGAGAGAGATGAGAAGCATCAATTTGTCGTTGTGGCACCTTAGTTGTTCACTGATTGCTTTCTCATATGTGCCTTGATGGGAGGCTACAGCAGACCCAGTGACCCCTTGCTCAAGTCAGCAACATTGGGCTCAAGCTGGTGAGCCTTGCTCAAACCAGATAAGTGTGCACTCAAGCTGGCAACCTCGGGGTTTTGAACCTGCATCCTCCACGTCCCAGTCTGACACTTAATCCACTGCGCCACTGCCTGGTCAGGCCAGAAAGCATTTTAAAATGAATTTCCCCCCTAAAGTTAATGAAATTCTGTGGAAATGGATACTCCCACACTTAGTGAATAAATTACCACTGATTTTTTGGAAACTTTTGGAAGGCATATGGGTGATATTTATTGAAACATAAACTGTCGCCCTGGCCGGTTGGCTCAGCAGTAGAGCGTCGGCCTAGCGTGCGGAGGACCCGGGTTCGATTCCCAGCCAGGGCACACAGGAGAAGCGCCCATTTGCTTCTCCACCCCTCCGCCACGCTTTCCTCTCTGTCTCTCTCTTCCCCCCCTGCAGCCAAGGCTCCAATGGAGCAAAGATGGCCTGGGCACTGGGGATGGCTCTGTGGCCTCTGCCCCAGGCGCTAGAGTGGCTCTGGTCGCAACATGGCGATGCCCAGGATGGGCAGAGCATCGCCCCCTGGTGGGCAGAGCGTCGCCCCTGGTGGGCATGCCGGGTGGATCCCGGTCGGGCTCATGCGGGAGTCTGTCTGACTGTCTCTCCCTGTTTCCAGCTTCAGAAAAGAGAAAAAAAAAAAAAAGAAGAAAAAAAAAAGAAACGTAAACTGTCTACTCTTCAATTCACAAATTCCACTTCTAGGCATTTATCTTACAAATTCATTCTCATAAGTAGCAACTATGTAAAAGCATAGATATTCATGCTAACATGGTAACAGCAGGAAATTGAAAGAAAATTAGTATTCACCATAAATGGACTGGTTATATAAAAGATTATCTATTTTCACTGTGGAATAGTATACAGTCATTAAGAAGAATAACATTGACATGAAATAACATGGCTTAATGACCAGAACTAAACCTACCTATTCATAAACCAGTGGTTCACAATCAGGTACATTTTTGTTCCACAGCGGACATTTGGCAATACAGTATCTGGAGATATTTTTGGTTGTCATATTTGGGGTAGAAGGGGGATGTTGTTACTGGTATCTAGTGGGGAGAGGCCAGGGATGCTGTTGAACATCCCACCATGCACAGGGCAGCCCCACAACAAAGAATTAATCTGTCCCTAAATCGCAAACATTCTGTGGTTCAGAGAATCTGTTCTAAACTGATCCCTAGCAAGAATATGGAACATACAGATTTTTTTTTTTATGTTAGATTAATTGAATTTTTACCTTCTTGGTCAAGGAAGGGTCCAGTCTCCCCTCTGAACTATAACGTTTGAAAGGAATCAGGGTCCTGAGAGCAAGTAACAATTAAATGAATGGTCATCATGTTGCATAAGCCACCAATAGTGTCTCCTATATACATAGAAAATTGAGAGAGAGCAATAGAAAAACAAAGAATATCTTCAAATGTATGTAAAAGATCAGAAGGATGTGCACCAAACTCTCAAACTCATTAGCTGGGGAGGATTAGAATTTCAGGTGATTTTTATTTTCTTTCTTTGCACTACTTCATATTTTAAATATTTTCTGTAGTGTTCATGTCTTACATTTATGATCAGAAAAAAAACCCTTATAAGAATATTTCAGTAAAATTCAGGTTTAAATCTGGCAAGAAAGTAGTTCTGGAGTGTATTGCTTTTTTATTTTTCTACTATGCTACTGTTTTCTAAAGTTGATTGATGAAATTAAAAAAAAATTGGAATGGTTGTGTCTGTGAGACCTGAATAAGTGTGACATGTTCTCACAGAAGTTTGATTTCCCAAATTATAGCTGAGACTAAATTAAGCTGATATACAAATATTCAGGTCCTTCCTTCCTTCCTTTCCTCCCTCCCTCCCTCCCTCCCTTCCTTCCTTCCTTCCTTCCTTCCTTCCTTCCTTCCTTCCTTCCTTCCCTCCCTCCCTGCCTCCCTCCCTCTTCCCTCCCTTCCTTCCTTCCTTCCTTCCTTCCTTCCTTCCTTCCTTCCTTCCTTCCTTCCTTCCTTCCTTCCTTCTTTCCCTCCCTCCTTCCTTCCTTCCTTCCTTCCTTCCTTCCTTCCTTCCTTCCTTCCTTCCTTCCTTCTTTGCTTTGAGTAATCTTATTTTTCCATACACAGCATTGACTGGAAAGAGGATTGAAATGCAAATTAGAAAGCCTGGCTTATGGAACAGTTTGTTAGGCCTGAGAAACCGGGCAAGTTGTTCATCTACCCCAATAACAATAGCACCCAAAGGAAATGAGATCACTATCTCAAACAGAAATCCACATTCCCTTGTTCACTGCAGCATTATTCATAATAGACAAGAGACAGGAACATCGATCTGTTCCTGTATGTACCCTGACCGGGGATCAAACCAGCAACCTCCGTGCTTTGGGACAATGAGTCTAACCAACCGAACTATCTGGCCAGGCCATTCGGTTCTGTTTAGCATTCATTCATCCATTCTTTTTTTTTTTTTCTGATTTATTTATTTATTTATTTATTTATAAAGGAATGTATTGGGGTGACACCGGTTAAACTTATGCTAATTTCAGGCGCACAATTCCACAACACATCATCTGCACACTGCATTGTGCCCCACATCAATTTATCATTCTTTCTTTCCCTGGGTTCAGCACAGGCCTTACATAGCAAAGGCCTTAGGTGCTTTGTAAAAAAATTAAGTGATTATGATTGGTGATAATAAAATATAGCAGTCAATGACATAGCATTCTGAGGAAATTGGCTAATAATCAAACTTCGGGCACATTTTGAATATAGAATAACCCCAATTTGCTTTCTCAGCATTCAGCAATTTCAGTTGGGATGCATGTAAGGGTAGTGTCGGCATGTCGCTCAGCTGGTGGGCCTTGACGTGGAGGGGGCTGCTTGTCGTGGGAGGAGACCAAATCTGCTCTCCTCCAACATTTCCAAAGCTTTCGTGACCATAAGATGAAATGTGAAGACATCCTGCGCACTTCAAATATCGTGTGTGAACGGCTCCCACTCCTGCTACGACTAGCTTTTAGATCAGACACAAATGAGAACAGGGGACTGGGTACCGGCTGGTGCCGTGATGACGGGGTGGAGGCAGAGTGGGAAAGAGGGCAGAACAAAGAACGGGAGGGAGAATCATTAACTCACCATCCCAGCTGCAAAACAGTTCAGTAAGGAGTTGCAAAAAACAAACAAACAAAAACAAAAAAAGCGAATAAGTGAAGTCACAAGTCGGACCCTGTCCCACACCTGCACCCCTGCCCCGGCACACTTAAGTACACTCAGTGGGCATTCTGCTTTCAAGGGAGGAATACTAACTTCCAAGCAGCACTGAACCAGAGGCAAGGCTCAGATTCCCATGGGGACCGAGCTTTGTGGCTTCTCCACGGCTCGGCTGGCATGGCAGGCTCAGCCCCCCAGCGCTCTCCAGATCCGCCCTGGGCCGCCCTGCCTCACTGCCACTTACTGGGTCATTTTTCCTATCGATAAAAGACAAACAAAGAAAACCAAGACTCTCAGCCCAGCACAGTACTGCGGAAGCCAAATCTCAAGTAGTTTGGGAAGTGGCCATTTGTTTTGCGTTAGCCACTTTTTCTTTAATTAGTGCAGGAAACAGGGTTAATACTGCTCATTCAACCAACGTGGCCTCACTTTATTTATTTTTTGTTTGTGCAAAGACTGTAACCCATGAAAACAGAAATGGCACAGAGCTGTATTCCCAGCATAAAACAGCATCTAGACATAGCCTGTATTCAGGGTATTTGCTGAGAAAAGGAATAAGCGAGTTCTATTCTTTTCTTTTTCTTTTTTGTGACAGAGCCAGAGAAAGTGTCAGAGAGAGGGACAGATAGGGACAGACAGACAGATACGAAGAGAGATGAGAAGCATCAATTTGTCCTTGCGGAACCTTAGTTGTTCATTGATTGCCTTGACGGCGGGGGGGAGGGAGAGGCTACAGCAGACCGAGTGACCCCTTGCTTGAGCCAGCGACCTTGGGCTCAAGCTGGTGAGCTTTGCTCAAACCAGATGAACCCACTCGCAAGCTGACGACCTCGGGGTCTTGAACCTGGATCCTCAATGTCCCAGTCCAACACTCTATCCACTGCGCCACCGCCTGGTCAGGCTTTGAGTTCTGTAATTGTGAGTGAGATGAACATTTTCCCTCCTCCTGGAGCTTATATTTCACTTGGGAGAGGCTGCCAGCCATCAAGAGGGCAAACAAGTTCATTATTACTAATTGTGACAAATACTGTGAAGGAAACAGAGTGCCTTTAAGAGGACAGGGTCTGAATTTTGGTGACAAGGCTGAGTCACTTCAGGGACAAACTCTCAGTGGCGCCAAAATACTCAGTGATTGAGATAAATATTATTTTATTTCAATATTTTAAAACGTCAAATCAATGCCAAGAACAATCCACAATGAAGGAAATACCAAACTTGTAAATAAAGACAGGACTAAGATTAAGGTGAGGCAAGGGAGGTAAACTGTTGATGTGTTCTCTGGTCTTATATATCCACAATAGCAGGGACTTTCGGGTCCTCTGTGAGGATTTTTTTTCTTTTTTCTTCTTTTCCAAGTGAAAGGAGGGGCAATAAACAGACTCCTGCATGCACCCCAACAAGATCTACCCAGCAACCCCCATCTGGGGCTGATGCTCTGCCCATCTGGAGCCATGCTTGCAACCAAGCTATTTTTAGCACCTAAGGTAGAGGCTCCATGGAGCCATTCTCAGGACTCAGAGTTGATGTGCTCGAACCAATCAAGCCATGGGTTGTGGGAAGGGATGGAGGGTGGGTGGAGAAGCAGATGGTCGCTTCTCCTGTGTGCCCTGATGGGGAATAAAACCCAGGACATCCACACGCCAAGCTGACACTCTATCGCTGAGCCAGCCGGCCAGGGCTGTGAGGATTAAATGTTGGAAAGTTCCGGAAACTGTTCACACACAGGAAAAGATCAATAAATGGTAGTTATTATTATTTTATTATTTCCATCAATGTTATTAATCCTTTTGAAGTCCATCATGGAAGAAATATGTAAGCAATAAGATCCAAATAGTTCAGAAAACTAAAGGGGCCAGTGACTGTATTTTGTCAAACTAAAGCATTACCCCTTGTAAAATGCTCTAATGTTTTATGGACTATTAAGAAAGAAAGAATGAAGCAGTGTCACCCCAAGAAATTCAATAAAAAGGAAAAAGAAAGAAAGAATGGTTGTCAGATCGGAGGGATATTGGGGGCTGGGTGGAAAAGGTGAAGTGATTAAGGTCTTCAAAGTGGCAGTTACAAAATAGTCACGGGGATGTGAACTACAGCACAGGGAATATAGTCAATAATACTGTAATAACTATGTATGGTGTCAGGTGGGTATTAGACTTATCAGGGTGATCACTTTTTTGTTTTGTTTTATATTTTTCTGAAGTGAGAAGTGGGGAGGCAGAGAGACAGACTCTCACATTTGCCCAACCGGGATCCACCTGGCATGCCCACCAGGGGGTGATGCTCTGCCCCTCTGGGGCATTGCTCCGCTGCAACCGGAGCCATTCTAGCACCTGAGGAGGAGGCCATGGAGCCATCCTCAGTGCCCGGGCCAACTTTACTCCAACAGAGCCTTGGCTGCGGGAGGGGAAGAGAGAGACAGAGAGGAAGGAGAGGGGGGAGGGTGGAGAAGCAGATGGGCGCTTCTCCTGTGTGCCCTGGCTGGGAATTGAACCTAGGACTTCCACAAGCCAGGCCAACGTTCTACCATTGAGCCAGCCTGCCAGGGCATCACTTTGTAAGTTATATAAATGTCTAGGCACTATGCTGCGCACCTAAAATTAATATAATATTGAATGTCAACTATACTTGAAAATTAAAAAATTTAAAAATAAGGAAAGAGATGTTTCCAGCCCTGGTCAGTTCATTCAGCAGCAGAGCATTGGCCTGCTATATGGATGTCCCTGTTTTGATTTTTGGTCAGGGAACACAAGAGAAGCACCCATCTGCTTCTCCACCCCTTCCCCTCTCCCTTCTCTCTCTCTATCTCTGTCTTCTGCTCCTGCTGCCATGGCTTGGTTGGAGCAAGTTGGCTGTGGGTGCTGAGGATGGCTTGATGGCCTTGCCTGAGGCATTAAAATAGCTCGGTTGCTGAGCAATGGAGCAATGACCTCAGATGGGCAGAGCATCGTCCCATAGGAGGCTTGCCAGGTGGGTCCAGTTGGGGACACATGCAGGAGTCTCTTTGCTTCCTCGCCTCTCACTAAAAATATAAAAGAAATGATCTATTTCCAAATGAGTGAGTTTTTAATTAAGCCTAATTTTGGAAATTTTGACTAGTCCATAAAAATAAAAATTCTAGGACCCCTGAGCATCTAAAACCAGATTGGTATAACAATGATTGTTAAATAGAAAAAAAAGAATGAACGAATAAGAAATGACAGAATTAGTTACCCTTGGCTGGTAGTTCAGTTGGATAGAATGTCCTCCCACAATGCCAAGGATACAGGTTTGATTCCTAGTTAGGGCACAAGCAAGAATCAACCAATGAGTGAGTGGAACAACAGATTGATGTTTCTCTTTCTCTTCCTTCCTTCCCCTCTCTTTAAAATCAAAACAGGGATATCCATATAGCAGGCCAATGCTCTGCTGCTGAATGAACTGACCAGGGCTGGAAACATCTCTTTCCTTATTTTTAAATTTTTAAAATAGATTTTTAAAAACTTGTTTATAAAAAAAAAAGAATTAAAGCTCCAATTAAAATGTCTCTGCTCATAAACAGCAATAGAAATTATGTAAAACAACAAATTCCTTGGAGAAAGGTTGAAAACTACAATGACACAAAAAGAAAAGGAGACTTGAGTAGATATTTTCATAATTAAAGTTGCAGTTATGAGGAGAATCTGAGATCTTGCTGCTGCACATGACCTTAGTTTGGCTCAAATACACTCATAAAAATTCTCTCACACACACAAAATAGCAGTATGACTGTAATACTGCCATGGTTAACCTAGGAAAGTTTTAGAACTCTACAGCATTTTGACACAGTGACACTATGTCAAAATCCACTGATACACTGAGCACCTGTCCTGTCTCTGCTCTGGATATGAACTGGTAGTGATCATTTTTAAGAGGCAGATCTTAATTAATAGTGAGTGAATGAATGAATGAATCGATGAATAAATTCTGTACATTTAGAACCATGAATGTAATTCTCTGACCAAACACAATATAATCCAATAATTCAATCACTAGTTTATTCAACACAACTTTCAACTTCAGGAAAATAACTTGGATTACCCCACAGAGAGAATGTTTAAAGACAGCAAGCATCCCTTCAAAGGGATTGGGCAGCAGAGCACTTGAAAAAGGCATTAAATGAATCTGAAATTTTTAATTCTGTGTGACATATAGTATCTAGCTGAAAGTGGCAAAATCACAGACACCTTCTATAAGTGGATTGTGTCCTGTTAGATAATGATTTTCAAATCTTATTAAAAAAAAGAAGGAAAATTAAAAAAAAGATTGGGCTTGTTACAGGCAAGTGTAGGTTTATGACATTTAACTTTAAAGAAAAATTGTCCATTTTTAAGCCATTATTATTTCCAGACATTTTATGAGAAAGGGGGTCAACACATTCCTGTAGCTAAGAAATTATTTTCCTGCTTCCTTGGAGTTAATTTTTCACAGTCACTCTGAGTAGTTACATGAGCTAGTTTTTTCCACGATTCACAGTATTTTTTTTTTTTTTGAAGACTTTCATCTAAATCGCCCTGGGTTACTATCACCATTTCACACTGTTGCTTTGTTCAGTTAAGTACATACTTTAGCATTGATAAAATTCGGTAAATATTATTACTGTACCTTTCTAGTTATGTTCTTTTGAAGAAAGCAGAGAAAAAAAATTATACCTCCCATGTTGAATTGGGAGTACACAGACTTCTCCCCTCAACCTTTTTTTTTCTTTTTTTTAAATGTACTTTGGCAGTTGAAAACAGGTGCTAATTCAGTTCATTCACAATATGAGAAAGATCAATGTACATTTGAAACTCCTCTTTCTTCAGGGCAGAGAATTGTAAGGTTGAGCAAAACAGAAAACAGAGTACGTTTCTAAATATAGCAATGTCATATGACCCCAGTCCTCTGTACTCGGAGCATTAAGGTATTAGACACATTGCTTCATGGATGGAGCATACAAATTACTCCAGGAAAGAGGAGGCCTGAGCGCCCAGCACAGACAGACATGCTGGGCTTCCATCCGTTCTTTTTGATCTAAGGAAATCTGGTCTTTAGAATGTTGTTGGGCCGTCCCCACGTGACAGCTTGTCATTCGGGTAAACTTTCCCACTGCACACAGAAAACAGCTCTTCTATCTCTTGGTATTATTTTTATACCCTTTTCACAGCCGCCGATGTTCAGACACTTTTCACACAGTAGATTTTTTTTTTTTCCGTTTTCTTCTTTAACTGTGAGGCCTCAAGACTGAGGCTCTCATTCTATCCTGTCAGTTATCATGCTCAATCATGCCAACATCATCTAGTTTTCAATCTAGATTCCCTGCAATGAATCTCTGAATGTTTGATTTGTTTCTTTTCCAAAAGAACTTTCTTTTTATTGGCTAATTTGGACATATATCCTTAAAGCTTTTGGGGCTTAAATTTTTTTTTTAAATTAGACTTTTAATTTATTGATTGTAAAGAGACAGAGAGGAAGAGAGAGAGAAAGAGAGAGAGAGAGAGAGAGAGAGAGAGAGAGAAAGAAGCAGCCACTTCTTCCACCTATTTATGCACCAGTTGGCTGCTTCCAGCACGTGCCCTGACCAAGGATCGAACCTTCAACCTTGGGGTCTAGGGACGATGGTCTAACCAACTGAGCTAACCAGCCAGGGCTAAAAAAAAATTAGTTTTAAAGAGCATTTCAAGTTTACTGCATTTCTGGAACTTTCAATTAAAGATTCAATTTGGAATAAGAAGGTCAAGAGTTATTACTGCCTCTAGGTGTTTGGATCTGCTAACTAAAATTTTTAAAATGCCCCTTTTTTTTTTTTAATTTTGCAGAAGGTAGGTCTTTCGAGCCCAGCAAGGGTTTGGAAAGGCAAGGTTAGGAACTAAGACTTGCTTTAGCAGGGGTGAGGGCCAGGGAACCATGTACCTTAAGATTGAGAAAAAGCCTAGTCAAAAAATTAAAAGAAAAAGCAAAAAAGAAAAGGCCTACCCAGCAGTGGTTCTCATACTGCTATCAGCGTTTCTCCATTATCTAGGGGAAATTTTTTTATATATGTGCCCGCTGGGCCCACAGGAGGGAAGGAGTAGGAGGAAGTAGCTAGGATTGTCCCACACTTGAAGGAAGTAGAGGCCTCAGCTGGTTTCTAAAAATTCAATTAGAAAATAATGTAGCTCGGGCAAATAAGTTGTGGAACAGAATTGAAACTTGGTTTTTAAGGTTCTGGTATCTCCACCTGGAAACTTACTACCCCATTTCCTTCACCTGTCTTTAAATATACTGGATGATGATTATTACCCATAGATTAGTTTTGGATGTTACTTATGAAATCCATTCCCCACCCCCACAAATTATTTCCTATCTAGTGATTAAAAAAAAGATTAGAATGTATTTAGCTATTATTATACAGTTAAAACTATTTATTGAAACTATGTATTTTTTGTTGTTGTTGTATTTTTCTGAAGTGAAAAGCAGGGAGACAGAGAGACAGACTCCTGCATGCACCTGACCGAGACCTACCTGGCATGCCCACTAGCGGGCGATGCTCTGCCCATCTGGGGCATTGCTCAGTTGCAACTGGAGCCATTCTAGCACCTGAGGTGGAGGCCATGGAGCCGTCCCCAGTCGCGGGCCAACTTTGCTCCAACGGAGCCCTAGCTGAGGGAAAGGAAGAGAGAGATAGAGAGAAAGGAGAGGGGGAAGGGTGGAGAAGCAGATGGGTGCTTCTCCTGTGTGCCCTGACTGGGAATCAAACCCTGAACTTCCACATGCTGGGCCAATGCTCTATTGCTGAGCTAGCCGGCCAGGGTCTGAAACTATGTATTCTTGACCAATCAAAAGGCTCTAAATGTCTTTTAAATACTCCTCTTTTCAAAACAACCTTTTCAAAGTTAGATTAAAAGTTGAGTTGGTCTCTATGACCTTGTTTGTTTTTTAAAAATTAAAAGTTAAACAAATTGCTTTTGTGGAATGTCTCTAGTAAAACAATAAATCATAACTTTATCAACTTCCCCAGAGGCCTTCAGAACAAAAGACACACAGTCAGCTGTGTTCAGTCGCTCTGTGAATTCATCCTAAAAGGTAACATTCCCTGCTATATATATATTTAGTTTATAGTGCAGGATTTCAACAATTAGGTGGGAAAACACGATTTCCTTTTTGAAGGTCCGAGGGAAGATCCTTGGGGGAAGGAAACAGGCAGGACACAGGGGTTACCCCAACCTCAGATTTAACTTTATTAATCACAGAACTGAAGCCTGCTATGTATTGAGTAATGAAGACTTAATACTTTCAAAGTTTAAGGAAGCAGTAAACACAAGAGCCAAGAGCTGTCTATCAAATAACTCCTGCTTCTAAAAATGGAAGCTTCCTTTGTGTTTCGGTAGATGTGCAAAGAGCATTTCTTTCAACCTATGACAGAGCTCGTTCTCTTTCTTCTCTCTTTTAATAATCCAAACTATACACTTCAGAGTTCATTAACAGTCAAAGGGGCTTTGTAGTTTACTTTGTAAAATGGCGAGCATGTTAAGAAGGAAAAGTCCCTCCAATAACATTACCTACAGACATTTTCTGCCTCTTTTAGTCTAAAACCTTGAATCTTATTCCTGGCTTCATTTCTGATTAACTACTTGGCTCACAAAATCATTCAGGAACCATGCTTCACTGGCAGTGAAATACTTTCAGGAGACAAATTCACTAAAACATTTTTTTACTTTTTATTATTTTAAAATTTTTTATTTATTGATTTTTAGAGAGAGAAAAGAGAGATTGATTTGTTGTTCCACTAATCCATGCATTCACTGGTTGATTCTTATATGTGTCCTGACTGGGGATCAAACCACAGCCTTGGTGAATCAGGATGGTGCTCTAACTAGCTGAACTACCCGGACAAGCCTCCCCCCCCCTGCCCCCCCCCCCCCCCCCCGCCAGTGATTTGAGAGAGAGGCAAAGCGAGAGAGAGAGGAAGATCAACTCATTGTTTCACTTAGTTGTTCCATTTAGTTGTGCTCTCATCCATCTCTTCTCACATGTGCCCTGACCAGAGGTCAAACCCAGGACCTCCGGGACACCCAGTGGATGCTTTATTTACTGAGCTGCCTGGCTAGGGCACAGCCAAGACTTTTTAAAATTCATTGTGTTTTATTACTCAAGTTTGCCCATGAAGCTGATTTCTTTTCTAAGAAAATCTAATGATAGTTTCATCTTTGCAATAAAAGAATAAGGCAGATTAAAAAAAAAACCCACTAATTTCGCATAGATCCCTAATCATTTTCATTTTATCTCAGAAATAGAGAATTTTAAATCTTCAGAAATATCTGGCTTCCCTTTTTTTCTTATATAGTTAGTAGGTCAAAAAACCCACATGTAGTAACAGCAAATGATCACATTAGACAGGTTTTTAAAAAATTCTGTCACCTACAAATTATTTAAATTCGAATCCTCAAAGCTTTGTTCCTATAGAACTTTTCATTGAAGTGTCATATTTTCACACCTATTTGCATATTTGTTTATATATATACCTAAATAGTTGGGCTCAGTGAGGTTATTGAGGATATAAACCTGGAATCAAGATCCCAAAATTGCAGCATTTGAGAATTGGAAATAATACAATTGCTTTTTTTGTTTTTGTTTTTTGTTTTATTCAGTGAGAGGAGGGGAGGCAGAGAAGACAGACTCCCACATGCAACCTGACTGGGATCCACCCAGCATGCCCACTAGAGGTAAATGCTCTGTCCATCTGAGGCCTTGCTCTGTTGCTCAGCAACCAAACTCTTCTTAGTGTCTGTCTCCTGTTGGAGGTCATCCTCAGCCTCCAAGGCCACCTTGCTCCAATCGAGCCATGGCTGCATGAGGGGAAGAGGGAGAAAGAGAGAAGCGAGAGGGGGAGTGGTGGAGAAGCATATGGGCGTTTCATCTGTGTGCTCTGATGGGGAACTGATCCTGGGACATCCACACGTCGGGCTGATGCTCTACCACTGAGCCAACTGACCAGGGCTGAAAATCATACAATTATATCCCAGCTCTTTGATGATATAGAAGTAAATTTAGGCTGGAGAAACTATTTAGCTTGTCTTAGGGTCTTTGGATTCTGGTCCTGTATTTTCCATTCAAATTTGCCCTGAACCTGTAGGGGCTTCTGTTTCCTCATCTGTAAAGTGGGTCCATCGGGAGACATGATTTTAACTCATTTAAATGTGTACACTTTGGGCAACATGGATTTGGATCATGCAAGGAAAGACATCCAAGGGTCCATGTGACTAGTCAGTCTCATCTTCCCACCAACAGGCTCCATTTACTTTGGCCCTGGACAGGTAGGTGTTAGCCACATTAAAAAAAAAAACTGGGTTCTGGGCCCTGGCTGGTTGGCTCAGTGGTAGAACATTGGCCTGGCGTGCAGGAGTCCCGGGTTCGATTCCCGGCCAGGGCACACAGGAGAGGTGCCCATCTGCTTCTCCACCTCTTCCCCTCTCCTTCCTCTCTGTCTTTCTCTTCCCCTCCCGCAGCCAAGGCTCCTTTGGAGCAAAGATGGTCCGGGCGCTGGGGATGGCTCTATGGCCTCTGCCCCAGGCGCTAAAGTGGCTCTGGTCGCAACAGAGTGACGCCCCGGATGGGCAGAGCATCACCCCCTGGTGGGTGTGCCAGGTGGATCCCGGTCGGGCGCATGCGGGAATCTGTTGACTGTCTCTCTGTTTCCAGCTTCAGAAAAATACAAAAACAAAACAAAAAAATCCTGGGTTCTGGCAAGTAGAGTTTCCTGCCTGTTTGGGTCTATACATTTTCACCAGCCTTTGACTCCAAAGAATCCAATTAGAGTTGAGTTCTTTGGTGCAAGTGGCAGGCAGCAGATACTAGAATATCCAGAATGGTCAGAATCCCGTTTCCTGCTTCACCCATCTTCCCCTGTCTCCATTTCTCATAGTTCTCGGCTCTGCCAGAATGGGTCCATTGTACATTAAGGAATTTCCCCAGCCTCTTCTCATCCTTTCGGGCTGAGCATTAATGATTTATCCAGCCAAAGTTATTAAAATTGACTGTGGTCTCTGCAGAAAGGACAGTTTGTCAAACCCACCTCTTCAGACTAATTGGATCTATTTTGCATGAATTGTGATTAATACAAGGTCATTTCAGAGGATGGCTTCGGCTAATTAATAAATCCATCACACTGACTCATCTTGGTAGACTAAACTTAAAAGTTCATTACTGACTTGCTCAAAACCAGGATTGCATGCATACCTGGTTTAATGGTTTAATGTAATTCTTCTTAAGAAAGCCAGCCGATTGAGTAATACTATAATTCAGAAACAAGTTGCTCAATGTGTGTCCTCAGAAAATAACCAGCCTGAGTAAGGGAAACTATAAAACAGGATACTAACCTATTCTTGCTTCTTGATTGATTTCACATTTACAACAAAGGCCTCATTATGATGAAGGATTTGGAAAGGTCAGCTGGAGGCATCTCTCTACCCATAGGATTGCTCAAGTAGCTGAAAGCACCACATTAACTTCAAACAACAAAATAAGGAGAAAAACTTATCTGAGCTGTAGCTCAAAAACTCTACAGAGCTTAGGAAACAAATGCAGGTGAACTCGTTTTTGTTTTTTTGTTTTGTTTTTTTCTTTTCCGCCCACAGGAAAGTTTAGTTATTTAAAAAGGCACTTGGAGATATGGTTTCAAGAAAGGAACATGGTTTGTGTTTTTCTTATCACATCGAAAGTGACATACACGCCCTTTAACAGAAAGCAATAAGAGGCCATTTAAAGAATCTCCCTGCATCTAATGGCAGTGGGATCTGAGCCAGGTAATACACTCACCTGGAAGCTTTCAGGTCTAAAAAAAGAAATACTTAATTCAATTCCTGTGTCAGTTAAACCTAGAATGACTTTCTCAAAGTATATTTTCTGTTTTACGAGTGCATTTTAAAAATGTCTCCACGAAGGAACACGTATTTAATGAATGCCTTTATACAGAAGAAAGCAGAGCCTGGGTCTCAGCCCTGGAGGGGTTTACAACCACACAGAATCCCTGGCAAACCACAGTCCTGCCCTTCTAGAATATTCTCAGAACTGGACCTCAATGACTCTGGGACCAGGACCCCACACATTTGTTGGAGGCCTCATTTCTCTGGATGAGGAGGAGGAGACAGCACTGAGAAGGCGGTAAAGAGGTGAAGTAAGAGGGTGGTGAAGAGGGGTGGGGAGGAGCTAAGTTTAGAGAACATCTCCCCACCCACCCTTACTGTTGGGGCACATGATTCTTCCTTTGGAAAGAATATATATAGTATTCACAGCCAGTCAGGTCTACTGAGTGGATTAACATGCAGCCATTTAGTCATTTGGATTGGGGGAGGAAGGAGAAAGGGAGGGGGAGGAGAAAGAAGAAAAGAATTTTTGTTTTAAACTTTAAAAAGGGAAGCATAGAGTAATAATGTCAATAATGGTAATAATGATGATTGTTAACTTGTATGGATACTTCTGAAGTGCCAGCTATGGGCTTAAGGGCTTTCTATTCTTACTCTCTAAACTTCCGGTTAGGCTAAACCTCACCCTAGCTGACACTCCCTCCGTTTCCTAAAACCCTTTAGTCATCATTCTTGAGGGCATCTGATGTTTTTCCTACTTTAAACTCCCACTCTTGCTAAGGGTCATCCACGTAAGACAGGTGCACAGTCCAGGGGGAAACGATGAGGTTCCTAGTTAAAATGTGATTAGGAATGGATTCGCTTAGGGTGTAATGCACAAACTTTGTTGCCCTGCACTGCCATAACTTTTTCCATTGAAATCCTCATTCTGCCACCCAGAACTGTGTGACCTTGTGCAACCTCTCCTCCATACCTCAGTTTTGCCATCTATAAAATGGGTATAATAATGGTATCAAGCCTTAAGCATCATTATGAGGGCCAAACATGCTAACTGCATATGTCTGGCACAGAGTAAGCCCTAAATAAAGACTGGCCATTGTTTTTATGGTCTTTTTGGGGAGGGGGGAGCAGAGGGTTGTCTGTTAAGAAAGTGGTAACTGTCCTCAGCCTGGAAGTGGATGAACTAATTAGTATCTAAATAAAATATTAAAAATCAGTGATTAAAAATTTTTTTTTCATTGATTTACTGGAGTGACACTGGTTAATAAAATTGTACAGGTTTCAAATACACAACTCCACAATACATAAAAATCAGGGCTTCTGGAAAAAGTTTATCTCACCAATATGACTTACCAATATGACAGATACTTCTATAAGCTAAATTAATTTCTAAATGAGCCCATTTTTAGATATAAAATTGCAGACACACGGGCCCATCCTGTTTCCTAAGAAAGTAGTAATTCCATGAGAAAAAAGGACTGAGCCCCCCCCCCCAATTCTCTATAGCAGGCATTTATAAAATTTAGCAGGTAAGGAAAAGTAATAGTTTCAGGTGTAAATAGAATAACCTGCTTGTGCTACTTTAAATAATTCATGTTCCTCCCTCTACAGAGGTAGATTTTCAAGCTAAATGGAACATAATAGTGCCCCCCCAAATTTAAAAGTCTGTTCTCTCTAGGCTTATATGATTTAAACACTATTTTATTGATTGATTTTTAGAGAGTGAGGAAAGGGGAGAGAGAGAGAAAGAAACATCGATTTGTTGTTCCACTTATTTATGTATTCATTGGTTGATTCTTATATGTACCCTGAGTGGGGATCAAACTTACAACTTTAGGGTATCCTGACGATGCCCTAACTAACCGAGCTGCTCAGCCAGGGCTTGATGTTGTTTTTAAGTGCGAGCCTTTTTGTTTCCTTACTCGTCTCTGCCAACAATCTGTCTCAATTTTACTGGACTTTTTGCAGCGAAGCCGTGATTGATACTGGTTGGTTGTTGTTTTTTTAAAAAATTTATGTCACAATTTCCTGGTTTTAAGTTTACAAATTCCTTTCTTCTAATTCTATCTCTAAATCATATCTACGTCTCTCCGGTGCGGAAGGTACACACCAATTTAAGAAGAGCACGGGCGAGGTGGAGGAATGGGAGGAAGGCAGGAGGCTGGGAGGGGAACAGGCACTTCATAGATGATCCCGCCCCTCACAGACTCCACGGTTGGTTTGGCTTTGCTTTTGAGATTTTACTTTCCCTACAAGAAGAGTGGATTCAGGTATCACTTGAATAATTAAAAGTACAAAGAAAACCCCCAAGATTCCTTTACCATCTGCAGCCCGCTGGGCTCCCCTGCCAGGTCCAGAGAACAGGAAGTGGGGATGGGTGGGTTGGGGAGCGTGGCAGGGGGGTGGGCGGGGCAGGAGGAAACGGGGGCGATCCGGACTGCTTCCTTGGGTCGCCTCGTTCTCAGGCATTTTCTGTCTCTTCCACCCACGGATTTCCCCAAGGTGTGCAAGGGCCGGCCCATGATGACGGCGCGTGAAAGTTGGTGTGCACAGCCTGGCAGGGGATAGTTGTAAATGAAATGAGATGTGTGTGTGTGTGTGTGTGTGTGAGAGAGAGAGAGAGAGAGAGAGAGAGAGAGAGAGAGAGAGAGAGAGAGAGAGAGAATAGAGATCACGTGATTTTCTGGAAGGCAGGCTGTTTCTTTATGTCTGATTTCTCCAGCAAACTATCTCCAAAACGAGTCAAGTGGATTGGAAAGAGTAAAAGTCACGTTCCACTGGCAAGAGTCTAGCCCAGTTCACCAGAACTGACTCTTGATCCTCCTTGCTCTCAAGATGTTACTTCTCTTTCAAATCAAGTAAGTTGTTTCTCATTCTGAGAAAAGCTTTCTAGATGTGATTTCCCTTCTGAAAGCCAGACTTTGAAGTTCTCCAGCACATCCTTTCTTAAAGGGATATGGTCAGAGGAGACAGGCCCCGGGGCTGAGAGCTGTTTAAAAAGTTTCCCAAATACCCCTTCTTAGGAAGAGTCTTGAACTGAAACCTTCCAGCTGCTGGAAGACATTTCCAAAGGCAGCTCCTGCTGGAACACCTCAGTGTCCCGAAGAAGCACCAAACGTCTCTCTCTTCTTTTGTTTTTGACTTTTTATGTGTTTATCTGAGCCAAACTGATGACTTGCCAGGAAGCAAGATCTCAAATGCTCCTCAAACATGTCGCTTTGCACTCTGGGGGCCATTAAGGGGAAGGTAGGCAGGACAAAAAAAGCTGTATTTTGAGTAAAGCCAATGCCCTCCGAGGGATTGGCTTGAAATTAGCAAAGATTCTAATATTTATTTAGTCCTGTCTTCTAGGACTTCAGGGCCTAAACAGCTGGAAACCCAGGGTTGTTCACCTCCTGGGGTGGTTAGATTTCAAGCCTTTGTTTTGTGGAGTGTTACCTTAATCCGTGGTTGAAGCACCTACCCAGACTGTGACAGTTTGTAGCACCTGCCCCACAGTGGCCAAAAACTCTGACAACAGTTCCAGCATCTCCGTGAGGGATGGGATGTTTATACACGAAGTGACCTTTAATTGTGTCTTAGAAACTGCTGTCAGATCGACATGTGGTTTCACTTTATTCAGCAGAGGTTATTACATTTCAAGCTGTTTTGTGTTAGTTTTCAGCATTTAAATGAAGCATTTTCTTTCATATATTTGATGTGGCTCAAAGAAGCTTGCTTCTCTTTTTTTATTTCTCATAGGTATTATTGTTTGATTAGATCTTTTTGTCGTCAGATCAAAGATGGCTTTTTTTTTTCTTTAGGAGACATCTTTTCTTAAAATACAAATCAATGGAATGGATCCCATGGTAAAGAGGTATTTTATTTAAAAGCTTATGAAAAGGGAAACAATTTTAATGGGAGTAAAAGAGAGATGATTTTATTTTTGCATTGCATTTATCTGCCGAAGAGTGTGAGGAAAGTTTATAATTTGGCATTCTCTCTCTCTCTCTCTCTCTTTTTTAAGTGAGAGGAGGGGAGATAGTGAGATAGACTTCCCCATGCTCCCCTGACCGGGATCCACCTGGCAACCCCCATCTGGGCTAGTGCTAAAATCAACCGAGCTATCCTCCGCACCTGGGGCCGAGCTCAGACCAATGGAGCCATTGGAGCCACTGGCTGCAAGAGGGAAGAGAGTGAGAAGGGGGAGAGGGAGGGAAAGAGAAGCAGGTGGTCGCTTTTCATGTGTGCCCTGACTGGGGATCGAACTCGGGATGTCTGTACATGGGGTAATTCAGCATTCTAAACCTGCAACATTAGCCTATTGGGATGATGTTCTAACCAAGTGGGTTACCTGGCCAGAGCCTGCTGGCCTTTCACATAGTTCTTGCCTCCTGGAATGTCATTCCCAGGCCTCCTTGTTGGTCAAACCCCTCCCTCTACTTCAGGAAACTCAGGAGTTTCCAGAAAGCATTAATGTTCTTGTGGCAACCTGTAGTTACCTCTATCAAGGGTCTACTGCCACCATGAGATATTGAAATTATATGCTTAGTTGGTGGCCCTAGTACTGATCCTTAGGGGCAGGAAATGTATCCCTCACCTTTGGCCCCTCATGCTTGTTGGAGTTCAACATCTGTTTGTTGACCTTGGCCGGGTGGCTCAGTTGGTTGGAGCATTATCCTGATATGCCAAGGTTGTGGGTTTGATCCCCAGTCAGGGTACACACACAAGAAATCAACTAAACTAATGAATGCATAAATAGTTGGAACAACAAATCGATGTTTCTCTATCTCTCACTTTCTCTCTCTCAAATCAAAAAATAAAAATTTAAAATAAAGACAATTAAAATTATATTGGGAGTATTTGGCAGTCACACCATTAATAACATCTATCAGGCATCACAGATGAAATATATGGATGCTCCTACAGCACTTATTATGATCTCAGACAATATGTCAATATGTGTTTTTATTTACTATGTTAATTGATCTTTAGCTTAAAATGTCTGCTCCACGAGGGCAGGAATTTCCTCATTTTCTTCACTGCTGTATCCCCAGTATTTGGAACAAAGCCTGAGACATAGCTCAAAAATTACTGGTTCAGTGAACAAAGCATTCTGTGCACCATTTTTTCCCTTTCCAGTCACGACGATGGAGGAACACTGAGATAGTCATCCAAATAATTCAAACCCACGAAAACTTTCTTTTGCGTTATCAGCATTCAAGGAACCTCCGGTATGTGGGTGGTGGTTACAGTTTTTTAGCTGCACTGAATGTGAGGCTTAGCTTTCAAGCCAAACAGTGCATCACGTGGTTGATGCCCCTCTGATGCTCAAAACAATATATTCTTTATTCATTCCTATAATCAGGCAATTCCCATGGAAAAAAAAAATGAGGAGAATGCACTATTTGGTGTCCTGAAGAATTGCCAAAACCAAGTTTTAAAATACTTCTTTCACTCTCATTTCCTCTGGCACTCTTCAAAGGGTAGGTGCTTAATAGAACTTTCTTGATTTGACCCTAGCCAAGGATATTGAAAAGTCAAAGCATTTGGTGTGTAAAATTCAAGCTCCTAATGCCAGGGACCAGCTAGGTTCTGTTCTCTGCTGGATTCCACAGTGTTTGGCAGGGTGCCTAGATACAGTAGGCAGTCAAGAACTATGTTGGTGAATGAATGAATGAATGAGTGAATGGTGTCTATCTCAGTTACTATTGTGTAGATTGAACTTTAGGCACCATTTGAGACCATTAACAGTTGTGGGAGAAATTTCCCCTGCATTAACAATGTCGTGGTTGGATGGCTAACCATTTAATTTGAACATTTAGGTGGCCACTTGTATGCCCAATTAAAAGTTTCCAACCACAGTTTTGCTTGTGTGCATGTTGCCCCTATAATTAACCATGTGTATAAAATACACTAGGTTTGTTGTAACAGAAGAAACAACAAGGAAATATACACATACCTATGGAAGGGAGGTGAACATCAAAGGAATTCTAGGAGTGAAAAACAGAAAAAAATTAAAGCAATTAGATAATGTTTTCTCTTCTGTTTTTTTTTTTTTCTTCTATTTTCACTTTTTAAAGTCTCCCTCTGTCTCTGTCTCCCTCTCTTTCCTTCCCCTTCTTTAGAGCTGATCTAGGCCCAGACAAAAAAAAAAAAAAAAAAAAAGAGAGAAAAGGCCAGTGCAAGGTCTGGCCAGCTAAATACCCTTACTCAATATAAGGTTAGCTTTTTCTGTGTAGTAATCCAGTCCAAAATGTAGTGGCTTAAAGCAGGCAACTGTCAACAAATTATTTTAAGGCTTTTTTTCTTTTTTTAGAGCAGTTTTAGGTTCACAGCAAAATTGAGAGAAAGGCACAGAGAGTTTCCATATCCCCTCTGCTCCCGAACATGCACAGCCTCCCCCCGAACATGTTATTCCACACCATCTTCTTCTAGAATGAGCCAGGCAGGTTGGAGGATGGTCACTGTTGGGTTTTCCATGGCAGTTGTGGTCAGCTGGGCAGCTGCTGGATGATATAGGACGGTGTCCCTCACATGTCTGTGCCCCGTCCAGCGGGAGAGTCTAGGTGTCCCAAGCTAGGATGGCTTGTCTCTCTCCCATGCGGTTACTTCTCCCTCCAGTAGGATGACCCAGACATCTTCACCTGATGGTCTCAAGGTCCCAAAGGGCAGTAAGAGGGAAATAAATACACAAAGTACTTTGTGGCCTGGCCTCATGTCCTGTGCCATATCACCAAGGCTTGAAAATAAATGCTAATGAACTATTACTATTTGGGACCACTGGTTGAGGCAAAATGGAATAATATAACCAGTAAATGAACTCAATCTGGCAGACAGAAACCACTAAACATAAACACGGGAGAGAGGATAGCAGCACTAGGGTGGACAGATTCAGCAAAGCAGTATTAGCATGCAATAGTTGGATTGTACCTACACTAAAAAATGGTTTGTTGTTTATCTGAAAGTCAAGTTTAACTGGGCATCCCGTATTTTTTTTTGTGGCAACCTTACTGTCACCCCTGTTTTGGTCTCCGCCTTTCCATCAGGCTACTTAGAATTCTCCACAGGACAAGTGATTAAATACCTACAGGCAAAGTGGAGCCCTCAGGGTTAATTTTGTACAGTGGTACCTTGAGATACGAACAGACCAGCATATGAATTTTTTAAGATACAAGCTGCGACTCGGTCCGTATTTTTTTCTTTTTTTTTTTTTTTTCTTTTTCATTTTTCTGAAGCTGGAAACAGGGAGAGACAGTCAGACAGACTCCCGCATGCGCCCGACCGGGATCCACCCGGCACGCCCACCATGGGGCGACGCTCTGCCCACCAGGGGGCGATGCTCTGCCCATCCTGGGCGTCGCCATGTTGTGACCAGAGCCACTCTAGCGCCTGAGGCAGAGGCCAAGGAGCCATCCCCAGCGCCCGGGCCATCTTTGCTCCAATGGAGCCTTGGCTGTGGGAGGGGAAGAGAGAGACAGAGAGGAAAGCGCGGCAGAGGGGTGGAGAAGCAAATGGGCGCTTCTCCTGTGTGCCCTGGCCGGGAATCGAACCCGGGTCCTCCACACGCTAGGCCGACGCTCTACCGCTGAGCCAACCGGCCAGGGCCTTCGGTCCGTATTTTTGTTTGAGATCCGAGCGAAATTCCGAGATCTGAGTCGTGATTCGGGAAGCTGCGGCTAGTTGGCACATTGGCGCACGGGTCCAGTATCGGCAGTTTGATATACGAGTTGACTGACTTATGAGCTCGGTTACAGAACGAATTAAATTCGTATCTCAAGGTACCACTGTATATGAAGTAACAGTAAAGATTAAGGTCTTATTATGTATTTTCATATTAGAAGTGGAAGCTTTAGTATTTTTGTTTGCCAGCCAGTGGCTCAGTCAGCACCAACAACCCTCTGCACTATGGAGACACTACACTCTGAGCTTCCCAAGGTGGAGATCACTGCTTACTGGGTTTTGTATCTCCAGGGCTGATTATGAGTTCCTTATGGACCATATGACCTTGAGCAAATGTTTTAAATCTTCTGTCTCTCAGTCTCTTCATCTGTGAAATGAAGCTAATAATAGTACCCACTTCATAAAGTCAGATGAGGAGCATATGTATAGCATGTGAAAAACGCTTAGCACAGTGTCAGACACATACAAGACCCTCATTACATTCAGCTGTTATTACTATTATTGCTCTCATTGTTATTGGCAATTATGGTCAGTCAAATTCTACTGCAAGAAAAACTGTTATAACTCATTTTTAAAAAGAGAAATCTGAAAATTATTTTCAAACTCTGTATCTTCTTTGAAAAAGCTATCTGATGCCACCAAAAGTACATAAAATTGGCATTCTCAAGACTGTGGGACTTTACTTACATTTCAAGTTTAGCAATGAAGTGAAGATCTTAGAGCCTTTTCATGTAGATCCATGTCTTCCCACACCTCCCTCAGTCATGGGAATGTATATTAGGCCCTTTATGTTTGTAAATAAGAGATATATCCCAGCTCACTTGAAGTCATGGGGGACTAGCATATGGTAACAATAACAATAATGTCATGCTGATACCTGGGTCAAGATCACTGGCTATGTGATTCACTGCAGGTCCCATAGCCCTCCTGAACCTTGGTATTCACATCTCACCTCCCTCTAAGATTTAACAGAGCTCCATGCACATTGGTTGAGCAAGTACATTACTTTAAACGCCAATGTGCTAGTCAGACACAATCAATTATTATTCCTAAGAACCCTCCCACTTTTTTTTAAAAAAAAAATTTTATTTTTAATGGGGCGACATCAATAAATCAGGATACATATATTCAAAGATAACAACTCCAGGTTATCTTGTCGTTCACTTATGTTGCATACCCATCACCCAAAGTCAGATTGTCCTCTGTCACCTTCTATCTAGTTTTCTTTGTGCCCCTCCCCCTCCCCCTTTCCACTTTTTTTTTAATGACTGGATAGTATAAATCCATTTTCAGATGTAAATAGGATGAACTACAACTATTTTCAGGCCCTGGCTGGGTGGCTTAGTAAATAGAGCATTGTTCTGGTGCACCAAGGTCACAGATTTGACCTCTGGTCAAGGCACATATGAGAAGCAACCAATGAGTACACAGCTGAATGGAACAAGTTGATGCTTTTCTCTTTTTCTTTTTCTTCCTCCCCCCCTTCTTCTCTCTCAAATCAATGGAAAAATTAAAAAAATATACATTTTTTGGATGAAGCCTTGACTCTGGGGTGGGGTGAACACACAGTATGGTGTATGGAGATGTGTTATAACATTGGGCACTTGGAACCTGTAAGTTGATTTTGGAGACAGAGAGAGAGAGAGAGACACACACACACACACACATTCATTTGTTGTTCTACTTAGTTGTGCATGAACCTGATAGTTTTGTTGATCTGTGTCACTCCAATCAATTCAATTAAAAAGAAATTATTTTCAAGGTTATGGTTGAAAATCAAACACATACCTTACTTAAATTCTAACCTTTTTATATTCACAATGTTTTGATGATAGTGAGTTTGAGTGAGGAGCGTGGAACCGTGCCTTTGTGGGCTGAACATAGTATTCACAATGTTGGACACAATGCCTAATTTCTAACAGGCACTCAGATACAGTTGTCAATAAAAGAATAAAATGAAGAAGGAGTCAATGAATGAATTGATGGCCTTTTAGGGACGCCACGAGGAAGTGGACATACTTTCTGTGGGAGAAGTTTCTGTCCACTTTGGCAGGGCTTATCCACTGGTGCAGTTGTTACAAACCTGTGCTCAATTCAAAGCTGGTTCTTTAGTGTCTGTGGGACTGAAGTCCAATCTAGCCCAGAGAACCCCACCCATAAATAGAGCCATTTAGTATAACATAAACTTAGTAATAGCTGCCAAGGGAGCTTTTGCTTTCTGCTTTGCCCAGGGCTATGTTCATTGAGAGTTTTTCTGGTTAAGAGTTTGAACTCCTGCCTGGCCTGCGATGGTACAGATAGAGTTTTGACCTGGAACATGGAGGTCGCCGGTTCGAAACCCTGGGCTTGCCCAATCAGACAAGCAATCAATAAACAACTAAAGTGAAGCAACTATGAGTTGATACTTCTTGTTCCCCAAACCCCTCTCCTCTCTCTATAAAATCAATAAATAAAAGCTTTTTTTTTAAAAAAAGATTTTATTTATCCATTTTCGTTGGAGAGAGAGAGAGAGGAAAGAGATAGAGAGAACAGGGGGAGGAGCAGGAAGCATCAACTCCCATATGTGCCTTGACCAGGCAAGTCCTGGGTTTTGAACCGGCAACCTCAGCATTCCAGGTTAATGCTTTATTCACTGCACCACCACGGGTCAGGCCAAATAAAAGCTTTTAAAAAATAAAACTCTTGAGCCAGTTGAACTCTTGAGCCAGTTGATTTAAATTTTTAAAAAAATTATTTTAGGCCCTGGCCAGTTGGCTCAGTGGTAGAGCATCTGCCTGGAGTGCAGGAGTCCCAGATTCGATTCCCGGCCAGGGCACACAGGAGGGGTGCCCATCTGCTTCTCCACCCCTCCCCCTCTCCTTCCTCTCTGTCTCTCTCTTCCCCTCCAGCAGCCAAGGCTCCATTGGAGCAAAGTTGGCCCAGGCGCTGGAATGGCTCTGGTTGCAACAGAGCGATGCCCCAGATGGGCAGAGCATTGCCCCCTGGTGGGCAGAGCGTCACCCCCTGGTGGGCATGCCGGGTGGATCCCGGTTGGGTGCATGCGGGAGTCTGTCTGACTGCCTCCCCATTTCCAACTTCAGAAAAATACAAAAAATACAAAAATAAATAAATAATAAAAATTATTTTAGAGAGAGAGAGAGAAAAATTGATTTGTTGTTCCACTTATGCATTCAGTTGATTCTTGTATGTGCCCTGATGGGGGGTCAAACTGGCAACCTTGGCATATTGGGATGCTGTTCTAATCAGCTATGCTACCTGGCCAGAGCAGGCCAGCTGACCTTGACCCACTGTGTATTACTGTGTAACTTCAGGAAACTTTCTTAGTTATTCTGAGCCTCCATTTTCTCATCTTTAAGTTGAGTGAGCCAGTAGGACCTATCTCATTGAGTTACTGTAGTTATAAGAATAGTTATATTGGGATAACATTTATTGGTACTTATTACATTTCAGATATTTTCTCACTCTTAATATCACCTCTAGAATCTATTATGGTAGGTAAATTATGTCATAAAAGCATATTCTACCCAATGCAATAAAGCAATTTCACTTTGAATGACTTATACATATACCTATACAAACATTTTCATTTTTTCTGAATTGTCCCTTAAGCAGAAATCTTTGTGTCTAAGGGAAGGTGCGAAGAAGGAATAAAAGAATAGCTTTGAATCAGTAGGAAATAGTAACAGAATATTAAAAAAATAAAGATTTAAAAATAGAATTTATTGGAGTGACGTTGGTTAGTAAGGTTATATAGATTAAAGATTTTTCTTTTTAAAGCAAGGATGACTCACACATTATTATCCTTTTGAAGAATTTAGTTGTTCTTTGGGGAGGGACTAGCTTCATGGTCAACCAATCCAGGAAGTACAGCTTCCTCCCTTTGAAAACGCTCAGCACATGTTTACATATTAAAGGCGCTAAATTCTGTAGCAGAGAAAGCAGACTGTCTCTAATGCAGCTGCTCCTATGCTATGTGACCGCAGACGTTTTTTTGTTGTTGTGTACTCTATCTCTCATTCACATTGTGGAGCCCAGCCTGGAAACCTCTGGCACATGGCTGTGTGGACAGGAAACCCAAGCAGACACTGGGCATGCTCCTCAGAGACAGACTGTTACGTTCATGCAAGCTGTCGGTTAGTATCCAGCAGGCAAGGCAATCAAGTGACCAGCTCATTCATTTTTCAACTGATTTTTGTGGTTGTGTGCAGATGTGGCTTCAAAGGCTGAATTGAAAATGGTGGAAGACCATTTTCAATTGAATAGTAACTAGGGCCAGGAAGACAAATAAGGTGCTGTTTGTTACTTGTGCAATGTGACAAAGGCAGTGATGGTTTTGGTCCTTTCGGTCACCCCTCTCCCCCAATTCAGGGTAGTGCTGGGTGGCACCAAGCTGAGGTGTAGAAGGCAAGCCTGCCTGGTGTGAGGTGGTACTTGTTTATAGTGAGAGATATTCTAACCTCAGGAAACCCAACAAGGGCTATTACTCAATTTGGGGTCAACCCTCTTATTTAATTGAGAAAATTTCCTTACTTATGCTTTCTTTTTTCTCATTCCGATGCTGCACAAACATTGTTTCTCTGCTTCATATATTCCTAACTCTTTGCAAAAGAGATTTTTTTGTTGTTGTTTAAACCACTTGAGACAATGCCTACTTCCCAGCACGTAGCAGAAGTTCAATGTAAAATAGTTGAATAGATGATATATGACTAAGTTAAAAAGTAAAGTGCTCATTTTATCAGTGAGAGATGATCTAATCAGCCAAAGTTATTCAGGAACTATTAATAGGTCACCCATGGGTGTAAGTATAGGCTCTGAACAACCCTTTCCTGAATTTTCATATTTTCTTTAAATAGAGACAGCAAATTGGTGGGCAGGGTTGCATTAGTCTACTGTCATATTTGTTGGGGGGGGGGGGCTCAGAGGATATAGTTAAACCATTCTGAAATAGTTGCCAACATTTCCAAAGTAAGCTTTTACCTTAAAGTGTGGATTTCTGGCTTTTCTTGACCATATCAAGATACACCAAGCTCTGGCCAACTCCCAGCCACAGGACAATAAAGTGCTGATGGTGAGGAATGCCCCCCTCCCTGATAGTCACAGCCCCCACCTGGCTTCTTGGCCCACCTCCCTACCTGGGTGGCCTCTGTAGGCATCTTGAATTTACCACACCTTCTCCCCCCTCCCCTAATTTGGATTGTGTGCCTTGGAGATCTTCTTATCTTACCTAGATTATCCCCTCAATTCAAAGCAACGGACTTGCTCTCTCCTCGATTTTTAAGACGGTCCTTGATAGCCTGCGTTTTGTTCTTTATCTTCCCCAGACTGGCAGGGACACTCTCTGGGGAGACTGTCTCTCAGCAGCCTCTACTGTAGGTGGAGGGAAGCCCAAGGCATTGGGACGGTTTCTCCCGTGCACGCGGGGTGGG
Organism: Saccopteryx bilineata; assembly: GCF_036850765.1. Classification (NCBI taxonomy): domain Eukaryota; kingdom Metazoa; phylum Chordata; class Mammalia; order Chiroptera; family Emballonuridae; genus Saccopteryx; species Saccopteryx bilineata. Next base: position 188,956,757 of record NC_089495.1, on the reverse strand, counting down.
GGCAGGGAGACGGCCGAAAGGAATAGACGCCGAGATATGGAGGGTTAGCGCGCAACCTGCCTGTTCGCCAGTCCTGGCTGTCTGACTAACCTCAGCAAGACATTTACTTGAAATATGTACTTTTTGAGGGGGGAGGGGGAATAAAATCTTGATTGTACTCTGCTTTGAGGAAATAACAGTCGACTCTGTGTGTGTGTGTGTGTGTGTGTGTGTGTATATATATATAATTAGACGTCAACAGACAGAGAAACATTCTGTACACTTCATTATCAGAAAAGCAGACATCTCCCATTCCACCCTTTTCCCTGGAAAAAACCATAAGAATAAATGCCAAACTTCTAATATCAAGTCTTTGGTGTTCTAATCGGCTTTACATTCTTCTCCGACAGTAGTAGGTATTTGGTGTCAATGGACATTTTTTTTTTTTTTGCCACAATACTTCCTTTCCCCAAACTATTAATTTTATTTTTATGAATAATACAGTATGCCCCAGTTATCATTGAGTTTGTATGCTAGCCTCACGCTCTGCATTTTAATTTTCGTGTAACTGCTAAGAAAAAATAAATGCAAATCTCTTCTATTCAAATTCAAACGAAAATAAATGGATTTTTTATGGCCTAAAGGATCTATTCATTACCAAATCATTTATCTTTTCAGGAAGAACAGTTTATATAGCCAATATGTTCGAGTGCTGTCTTTATTTTCTTCATGGTTTTTTTTTTTTTTGCCTTTGATAAATACGCTGGCTGTTTTCACAGCTCCTGTGAATCTTTGCCGATAGGGGCAGCTTATAGCAGACTGAACAAGACTATAATTAATAGCATGGAACAGGAAGCAAAAGGCTCCATAGAAAACTAGACCATACTGGATCTTAAAAGTATAATAATAAACAAATCTAAAACTCGGTTTGCCATGTTTAAAAGAAAAAAAAAAATTCACGCCTGGCCCTATCAAAGCAAAATAATATTAAAAAGGGGGGGGGGGAGGGGAGAAACGGGTGTCTTTGAGTCTTGTTGCTTGTGTCTTTAAGAGCCAAACCTTGGATTTCGCTTCTAACATGCCCTGCTATTAGAAGTTTGGCATTTCAAGCGCCAGGCTCTATTTTTATGGAACACTGATTTATATTTATACCTTGATGGAAGAAACCAGTTTAGAGGGCATTGCTTCTGGGAGGGGTTGGAGCACACAAAGGGCTGAGGTACACAAAGCAATTTCTGCTAAATACCTTCCACCCCCCGCAGCTCCAGGGGCGTGTCCTGAATTAGGGAGCCCCTGAGTGAAGAATAGGAGGGCTCTGTGAGTTTATGGCCTTTTTCTTCTTCTTATTTTTTTAGATATTCGCCATTCTCTGGCATTACTGTCCTTTAAAAATCATATGATTGCGTTAAAGTTACTCAGACTGTTGACTTTTGCTTTTGATGTTTATGTATTAAATCAGATTCCAGGGCCATCTGAATGGAGGTCTTTGTTCTCCCTAGATTAAGTCCACATAGATAATCTGGTTTAGTTATGGCTACGTTGTTTAGATAGTGCTAATTATAGTGCTTCCCATAAAACGGCAGAGTGGGTGATGTACATGGTCCTTTTGAAGGAGGGAAAAAAATCATACGCCAAGCTCAAAAATGCATGGTCACTCTGACTCTTTCCCGGAAGACCAGTTTCAAGACTGGATGTCAAAGAATGGTTTACTTTGAAATTCCTAAACCCCAGCTATGCTTCCAAACGTACAGGAAGCATCAGCTACAAGGAATTGCTTCCCGTATGTGCCTTGACCAGGCAAGCCTGGGATTTTGAACCCGCAACCTCAGCATTCCAGGTCAGTGCCTTATCCACTGCCCACCACAGGTCAGGTCATACTGCTGCTTTTCTTTTCTTTTCTTTTCTTTTCTTTTCTTTTCTTTTCTTTTCTTTTCTTTTCTTTTCTTTTCTTTTCTTTTTCTTTTTGTATTTTTCTGAAGCTGGAAACAGGGAGGCAGTCAGATAGACTCCCGCATGTGCCTGACCGGGATCCACCTGGCACGCCCACCAGGGGGCGATGCTCTGCCCATCCGGGGCGTCGACCAGAGCCACTCTAGCGCCTGGGGCAGAGGCCAAGGAGCCATCCCCAGCGCCCAGGCCATCTTTTGCTCCAATGGAGCCTCGGCTGCGGGAGGGGAAGAGAGAGACAAAGAGGAAGGAGAGGGGGAGGGGTGGAGAAGCAGATGGGTGCCTCTCCTGTGTGCCCTGGCCGGGAATCGAACCCAGGACTTCCGCACGCCAGGCCGACGCTCTACCACTGAGCCAACTGGCCAGGGCCATACTACTGCTTTTCATACTCTTAGGAGGGGGTAGGGGAAGGAGACCTTCCCAACCACAAACTATGCCCCTTTGGACTGAAGGCTTCCCAAATGAAAGGAAGAGGGGCTGCTTTTGAACAAGGGACCACTAGCAGGCTGGGGACAGCAGTCTAGAGCACATTGCATAACTAACTCCTGAAGAGACAAAAATTGATCAGGGTTTCAGGCGGTACTTTCCTTCGATGGTCTGTTTCCTATACAGAAAAATTATGGGATTAGGATGGGAAGGGAAAAGGGGATATTTAAGCAAATATGGACCAAAAGGACTTCTTTCCACATCCTTAGGGATTGGCCGTAAGTGATCTCCATTTCATGATTTATTTGGGAAATTCCTGAGCTGGGAGCAGAGATACATCTGGGTCTTGGCACCTCAAACAAAAGCAAATAGCATACTTGGCATATATTTAGCAGATGGTAATGCAGAACAAAGGAAAAGAGAGGGAGGACAATTAAAAAGAAATGGTGTCATTCTGATTTGGAAAGTGATGAGATACCGAGTGCAAGACGCCACTTATTTAGGGGACATGTGTGGAATTTTCCCCTATGAATCATCTGTCTCTCAGGTGATTATATGAGGTGGCCGGACAAATGTAGCCATGGATCACAATGCCAAGGGCAGTTTTCTTGTTTAATGTGGCCAAAACAGTAATACACATAAGAAATTATGCTTTGAAAAGAATTGGGTGCAACATATGAATAGGACCCTGGGTCAGATTAAAAATTTTTTCCTACACAGGATATTAATTGGACAATAGGAAATTTTTACATAAGGGTTGTGGATTAAATAACGGTACTGTATCAATGTTAATTTCATGCTTTTGATAATTTTTCTGTGATTATGGAAGCAAATGTTATTTTAAACAACGTATACACAAAAAGGGGCAAAAAAAAAAGATTGGGAATGTGGAAAGAGAGTTAATTTTTGCTGGTCACATTTGCAGGAATTGTCCATGACTTAAAGCTACTGTGATTTCATATAAGAGAATACTTTTTAAATTTTTATTAACTGATCTTTAGAGAGACAGAGAGAAAAACATCAATTTGTTGTTTCAATTATTTATACATTCATTGCTTGATTCTTCTATGTGCCCTGACTGGGATCAAACCCACAACCTTGGTGTATGGGGATGATGCTCTAACTAACCGAGTTACCTGGCCAGGGCCCATATAAATAGTACATTTGGAAGGGTAAGTGAGCTGCTCCATTGTTGAGCTGACCTGCTCTACTGTTTTAGATCCTGGGCAAATTAACTATACACTTGCTGTGCACTTACATAAAATGGGTTTATAATGCTATTTCATATCATTTAGTTGCAAGGATTAAAGGAGATAATGTGGCTAAAACATTCAGTTAGTACCGGGCTCAAAGCAGGTGTCAGAAGTAGTTTAGTATGTGGCCACAGTTATGCTTAAAGTTATTTCTATAGCTTCCATTTTGATGAGTTGGCTTTTATATGTTTGGTAATAACTTAAAATAGAATGACTTACTTGTAAATCCATGTACCTGGAAAATGTTCGTGTGGTTCAGAAAACAGTGTTTTAGAACTTCGACTTAATCCTTACCAAAGTAAACACCTTTATGGTTACACGGAGGTTATGTTCTTTCCTTGTGGAAAATACTTTATGAAAAGCATAACAAACTTGGGCTGGGAAGAATAAAGCTATATTGGCAATAGTGAATAGCTGTTGGTTTTTGTGTGTAAGAAGAAAAGGGAAAGTTGTTTAAAAATAGACACTCAGTAAGAGTAATAACAGCTCACACTTGTGGGTGCAGAATGCCCGGATTCCTCACCAGCTGCTGTAATGCCTCTTGAAGGGTAAGTAAGTTCTACAAGTTCTGTAAGTTTTACAGTTTCAACTCCTTTTCTATAATCTATACATTTGAGGCACTGAGAAGGGGAAAAGAACATGACAAGATCATGAAAATATTTCAACTCTAACTTTAGCCATGACTCTTTTGCTTCCTTTCTTTTGATCATAAAATGTTATATGTATGTTCAGGGTAGGAAACTGAAAGTTCTATAACCAACCGCATAAAGCAGACCAGTAAAAGGTTTCTGTGACCCTCCATCCAGAAGTGTCAACGTTTTTGGCCGTTTGTTGTAACCAACCAACTAACCAGTTTTCTGAGCATCTGCTTATCAACTTGCACATGAAGTGTCGTTTGAAGACTAAAGTGGCACGCTGTCCTTTTTTGTTCTGTGTGTACATCTCCGAAGCCATACTTGAAGCCACTGGGATATCAGATGATATTGGAAAGGTGCTGTGCTGAGAGGGACAGATAAGGGCTGATTAGGAACGAAGACTTCAAAGGTCATAAGTGCAAAGAGAATTAGCCAGTGATGCAATCAGCCAGTGTAGTTGTTAAGAGTGTGAACTTTAGATTCACCAGCCCTAAGGAGTCCTGGGCTGTCTTCATTGTGCAAGCAACGTGATCGTGAGCACACTAGTTTGGGTTTGGAAGCCTTAGCTTTCTGATCTGTAAAATGGAATGATAGTAGCATCTGCCTCGTAGGTGACAACAGAGTCAAATGAGAAAATGAGTGTACAGTGCCATCAAGAAACGACCACCAGGCCCTGGCCAGTTGGCTCAGCGGTAGAGCGTCGGCCTGGCGTGCGGGGGACCTGGGTTCGATTCCCGGCCAGGGCACATAGGAGAAGCACCCATTTGCTTCTCCACCCCCACCCCCCCTTCCTTCCTCTCTGTCTCTCTCTTCCCTTCCCGCAGCCAGGATGCATAGGAGCAAAGATGGCCCGGGCGCTGGGGATGGCTCCTTGGCCTCTGCCCCAGGTGCTAGAGTGGCTCTGGTCGCAACAGAGCGACGCCCCGGAGGGGCAGAGCATCGCCCTGGTGGGCGTGCCAGGTGGATCCCGGTCGGGCGCATGCGGGAGTCTGTCTGACTGTCTCTCCCTGTTTCCAGCTTCAGAAAAATACAAAAAAAAAAAAAAAAAAAAAGAAAAGAAACGACCACCATGGTGCCGGGTGGGTACGGGAAGGATCAGGAGGAACACCTTGTAAAATATATGATGGTCTAACCACTAGACTGCTCACCTGAAGCCAATATAAAATAATATTGAATGTAAACTATAATTGAAAAACTTAAAAAAAGAAAGGACCATCACTGTTTATGTTATTATTATTATTATTTTACAGTTTTGGAGAATGGATTGGGTAGAATAGAAAGGATATCAACGTTCCCATCTTAGAATTTAAGGCTGTGAACTAGTAAGTCAGGAGGCCAAATTGCATTTGCAGAAATGTTGTGTTTGGTTCACCGAGTATTTAAACATTGTTGGAATGAGGTAGATTATTCACACACACACATTCAGATATTCCCTGGAAAAATCAGAAAATCAGCCTCTGAGTCCACATTTCCCGCCGTGGCAACAGTAGCTAAGTAACAATGACTTTACTTAGATTGGTATTGACTTTGCTAGAATTCTTTATTCTTCAAGATCTTCCCCAATTCTTTGGCGTGTGACTTTGAGGCTCTTGGGTTAACTTCTTTCTATAATGCTTGCATTAAAGGTGATTGTGTGAACACAGAAGATACTAATGGTGGAACCTCTGGCATTACTAGAGACACATGTGGGGGAAAGAGCTGTGTTAGGCTTGCTCGCTGGTTTTCCGGCTGCAAGCACTTTGCAAGACTAGTGTGTGTCTCTATGAAAAGCTATGGGTGCTTTCCCTCAGTTGTGATTCCCAGGCCTCTCTCCTGCCACTGCGAGGTGTGGTTCTGATTCCCTCAGCCACCACTGTGAGAAGCAGTTTTCCTGATCCCTTGCCCTCTGCTGCGAAAAGCGGTTTTCCTTTGTTTATTCACTCGTCTGTCTCTGAGAGCCTCTAACAAACGGGAATGGCCCAATGCTTTCTGGCTCCTCAGGTTCTTCTCCCATTTGCCCGAATCCAATGTGAACCTGCCTGGCCTCGACCACCGGCATCACTACACACTTTAGGGCAGTCTGGGGCCCTGGCCGGTTGGCTCAGTGGTAGAGCGTCAGCCTGGCGTGCAGGAGTCCCGGGTTCAATTCTCGGCCAGGGCACACAGGAGAAGCACCCATCTGCTTCTCCCCCCTTCCCCCTCTCCTTCCTCTCTGTCTCTCTCTTCCCCTCCCGCAGCCAAGGCTCCATTGGAGCAAAGTTGGCCCGGGCGCTGGGGATGGCTCCATAGCTTCTGCCTCAGGTGCTAGAATGGCTCTGGTCGCAGCAGAGCAATGCCCCAGATGGGCAGAGCATCGCCCCCTGGTGGGCATGCTGGGTGGATCCTGGTCGGGCGCATGTGGGAGTCTGTCTGACTGCCTCCCCGTTTCCAGCTTCGGAAAAATACAAAAAAAAATGTGAATGGATGGGAAATAGAAAGAAACATGAATCTATGTGAGTATAACAACCTGTGAAATAAACAAGGACTAAAGTGAATAAAGAATATGGTGAGAGGCCCTGGCCGGTTGGCTCAGTGGTAGAGCGTCGGCCTGACATGCAGAAGTCCCAGGTTCGATTCCTGGCACAGGAGAAGTGCCCATCTGCTTCTCCACCCCTCCCCCTCTCCTTCCTCTCTGTCTCTCTCTTCCCCTCCCACAGCGAGGCTCCATTGGAGCAAAGATGGCCCGGGCGCTGGGGATGGCTCCTTGGCCTCTGCCCCAGGTGCTAGAGTGGCTCTGGTCGCAACAGAGCGTTGCCCCGGAGGGGCAGAGCATCACCCCCTGGTGGGCAGAGTGTCGCCCCCTGGTGGGCATGCCGGGTGGATCCCGGTCGGGCGCATACGGGAGTCTGTCTGACTGTCTCTCCCCGTTTCCAGCTTCAGAAAAAAAAAAAAAAAGAATATGGTGAGAGAAAAAAAAATATATATTTTTTACAGGGACAGAGAGAGAGTCAGAGAGGGCAGACAGACAGGAACGGAGAGAGATGAGAAGCATCAATCATCAGTTTCTCATTGGGACACCTTAGTTGTTCATTGATTGCTTTCTCATATGTGCCTTGACTGTGGGCCTTCAGCAGACCGAGTGACCCCTTGTTCGAGCCAGCGACCTTGGGTCCGAGCTGGTGAGCTTTTTTTTTTTTGGTTCAACCCAGATGAGCTTGTGCTCAAGCTGGCGACCTCGGGGTCTTGAACCTGGGTCTTCCGCATCCCAGTCCGACGCTCTATCCACTGCGCCACTGCGCCACTGCGCCACTGCTTGGTCAGGCTAGAGAGAAAATATATTTTAAAAAAATAAAAAATTAAAAAATTAGGGCAGTCTGGGGTTCTTTTTCAGTGTCTCCAGGACACAGAGCGGAAACTCTAGCATGTATTAGAATTCCCTGGAGGGCTTGTTACAGTAGAGGGTGCTGGGACCCACTGCAAGAGCTTCAGAGTCATTAGTCTGGGGGGGGGGGAAGCTGGAAGGGCTGAACACTGGCATTTCTGCCAAGTACCCGGGTGATGCTGAGGCTGCTGGTGTGGGGTCCACACTTTGAGATCCAGGGGGAAAAATAATTGTGTGTGTGTGTATGTGTGTGTGTGTGTGTATATGTATATGTATACATATACATGTATATATAAAAATAAAGCAATAAAGCTCTCTCTCTCGCTCTCTATATATTTATATATTTCTCTATATATACATACCTTAATTTGGCTTTATTTGCAAAAGTGATATTTCCTTTTAAATAAGGTAAGGGATTCCTTTCCAAATAAAATAAGGTAAGTGATATTTCCTTTCCAAATAAAAAAGGTAAGTGATTCCTTACCTTTTTAAATTGATATTAGAGAGAGAGGGGAGGGAGGGAGGGAGGAGAATGAGAGAGAGAGAGAGAGAAGCATTCATTGGTTGTTCCACTTAGTTGCACATGCATTATTTGCTTCCCATATGTGCCCTGACTGGGGATCAAACTTGCAACCTTGATGTCTTGGGCTGATGCTCTGACTGAGCTAATCAGCCAGGGCCAATATTTGCTTACCTCAAAATAAAATGCAAACAGTGCAGAAAGGTATAAAGTAGAAAGTAAAAATCTATAGTTTTCCTACTAGGTGATTGTAGTTGAAAGTTAGTGTCCGCCCTTTGAGAAGAATTAAGGGGAAAAGTTAATAAGAAAGTCATTGTTTCTTTATAAACTAATGTGACAAAGGCGAGACCATGTATAAAGTCAGAGCTATGGAGTTTTATTCCTCCTTGTTAGACTGGCTGGAACTAATAAGCGCAGGCGCACATGGAGCGCCAGGAGAGGTGAAACGAGCGCTGACGCAGATTGAGACTGGTGCGTGCCTGACGCTGTGCTTGTGCTTAGTTCATCCAATCCCCAGAGCAGCTTCGTGGGGGAGGCGTTTATTACCCTTCTCCTTTTTTAGATGACGAAACAGAAGCTAATGATGTCAGTTATTCCTGTGAGGTCACGGACAGTGAGAGGGACTTGGCAGGGATTTAGACATGAGCGGCCTTCCTAATAATGCTATTTGTTCCCCTTGCCCTACCCACTGACTCACTCCTACCGACCTTGGCCTGTCGGCAGTTATTGATTTTTCTTTAGATGCCAAACACCCTGCTAAATGCTGGGAAACACCAAGATCTCAGGGATGAAAGACTGGCAGAGTAGTTCTAACTCCCTGGTTTTGTTGCCATGGATTCCCTATGGACCATTTTGTCAGGAAAAGGCACTTGAACACATTTGCTGCTCCATTTTAGAGGATTCATAGATATCACCCGGGCTTATTCCTGACTCTTCCAGCCTCGAAAGCTAAGGACTCTTGATCTCGTAAGGTAATCCCCAAATTACATCCCCCTGGGCTCACGACTTGTGCGTGAGACTTAGCTGAGGCATTGATTACTGCCTAATGCTGTCTGAATGATCATCTTGGCCTCACTATTCTCATTTGTAATATATGGAGTTACTAAACACAGGGCTAGCTGCAGGGGTGTGCATTGTGGGCAGTCACCCAGGGTCCCATGCTTGGCTTTGTCCTCTGCTGTGGCCATCTTGATATTCTTAATAATTTTTGAACAAGGGGCCTCAAATTTTCATTTTGCACCGGTCCCCATAAATTACATAGCTGGTTCTTATTAGACAGTGTGGCACCCAAGAGAGCCCTCCTCCCAGAGGACTGAACACTTGAAAATATTAAGCATGGGATATTAATTCATATCATCCTCACTATGACCTGGTGGTGTTGGTTTCACACCCCTTCCCCCCATCTTATAGGTAAGGAAAGTATTTTGTAAATACAGTCGACCCCTGTACTATCCAGTGGGTAGTAATTAGTGAACCCTATTAGTGAGTAATGAGTCTAGAATTCTGCCTATTTGTATAAATTCCCCATCTATTTTAAACACACACAAAAATGTTGAATCTCTAGGGACCTTGCCCAGCTGTGTAGATATTTTTGTTCTCAAAACATCGAGTTGTTATATCTTAAATGTCCTAGTGCTAAATTCAGGAGGCATTTGGATCTTGACTCATCTGATTATGTCAGAATCCAGCTCCCCATAAAAATGAATGTAATGAGAATCCCCCAAATTATGTCTGCTGGTAGTTGTCCGGGCTGCTGTGGATGGCTGAGGTGTGTCTGGTGGGGGTAAGGAGGGGAACGTGTGACTGGGTGGTTCCTCACAGCTGGAAGCAGGTGGCCTGAGAGTGAGGAGGCGCCTGTCATTTTAGCAGCGGGGGGGGGGGGGCACCTCTCGTTCATGACAAGTTCTGTGAGAAAGCTGGGATACAAGGCCAAAATTCAATAACTCAGATTTCGCTTTGGCAAGCTATTCAACCCAAGTTCGTTGTTCACTATCTGGATGTCTATGCATTACTGAATTGTGATTATTTTAAAACAATATGGATCACTAGCTCAAAAGAGAACTGAAAGTTTTCTATTTTTGTATTGAAAAAAAAATTTGTGATACCTTTAAATGCTAAACAAAATACTGCACTTTTCTAATTAAGTCTTCTCTAATAAAATACTTTTTATAGTTCTGTGCCAAATGATATATTGTTCCCATAACTATTTGATTAAAAAGGAAATAAGTTAAAAAATTTTATTGATTGATTTTAGAAAGAGAGGAAGGGAGAGGGAGATAGAGAGAAAAACATTAATTTTTCTATTCCACTTATTTATGCATTCATTGGTTGAGTCTTGTATATGCCCTGACTGGGGATTAAACCCACAACACTGGTGCGTGGGGACCACATTCTAACCAAGTAAGTTACCTGGCCAGGGAGGAAAGAAGTTTCTTAAAAACCATATTATTGTATTATTCGAACTGAAATTATATGCCATGTTATCCTACCTACAGGGCTTTTGACTTTTCTCATTATACTAATTTGTAAGGTTTTCTTTTTTTCTTTCTGTGGAAAAACTCTGTGGCTTGCCCTTCCTTTTTACCTTCCTTTCCTCCTTCCTTCCTTTCTTCTAAAAAAATTAACTGGTTTCTTATTTTTATATGATATTGTGTTGTTTAACATATAATTTGGGGTATGAGCTGATATCCTTTCATGAGTAATTCATTAATAATAGTAACACACTGCATTAAAAAAAAATATATCTAACTATTATAATGGAGCTTGATTGCATTAAACATAACTTGTGGGCTGGAAATTGAAATAAATTCCCAGGTGTATTTTTAAATACCCAAGTGCTAGGCTCTGAGACTACTGTAAACCCTGAGCTGATGAAACCCAGTCTGAAAAACTATTAACTTAGTTCTTTACATTTATTAAGGTCCTGTGCTAAGAACTTTAAATGGATTGTTTCATTTAATTCTCACAGCCATCCAGGGAAATAATGTCATTATCCTTGTATTAGCCACGAGAAAAGCCCAGAGAGGCTAAATAACTTGCCCAAGGACACACATCCATTAAATGGCGCTGCTGGATATAAGACCGGATGTAGCTGACTGCAAAGCAAGATCACTTATAGCCCTGGCCGGTTGGCTCAGCGGTAGAGCGTCGGCCTAGCGTGCGGAGGACCCGGGTTCGATTCCCGGCCAGGGCACACAGGAGAAGCGTCCATTTGCTTCTCCACCCCTCCGCCGCACTTTCCTCTCTGTCTCTCTCTTCCCCTCCCGCAGCCAAGGCTCCATTGGAGCAAAGATGGCCCGGGCGCTGGGGATGGCTCTGTGGCCTCTGCCTCAGGCGCTAGAGTGGCTCTGGTCGCAATATGGTGATGCCCAGGATGGGCAGAGCATCGCCCCCTGGTGGGCAGAGCTTCGCCCCTGGTGGGCGTGCCGGGTGGATCCCGGTCGGGTGCATGCTGGAGTTTGTCTGACTGTCTCTCCCTGTTTCCAGCTTCAGAAAAATGAAAAAAAAAAAAAGATCATTTATAACTCACTTGCATGCTAGGAGCTCTGTTTAGCCCTGTTAACTAAGAAGGTTAAGTCATTCATAGGGCCCAGTGTTTTAGTTGACTTATATCTCTTCCTTTCCTTGCAAATAACACTAATGTGTGATGTCTTTTGATTTGATTGTTTCTTTTGTTTCCAAAGAAAGAAGACTTACTTGTTTCTAAGCATTTAAGCTTAGGGGCTAAGCTGTCTTATGTTTGGGTTTCAACCTTACCCCTAAAAAGCCACGTGGATGAGTGCATGTCACTTTTCTGAGGCTCAGTTTCCCAATACTGAAAATGGGGATAATGATAGTGATCTCCACACTGACATTATGAGGATTAAATGAGAAGATCCATTTAAAACACAAATACAAACTGATGGCTGCCTTACTAAGTTCATGTACTCTGCTCAGTGATGGAAATTCTTCTTAAAGTTGACAAATTTAATAATTAGGAAGTAGATTTTACTTTTTTAAAAGACTTTTTAAATTTTTATTCTTTGGAGCAGTTTTAGGTTCAAGGCAAAATTGAGCTAAAGGGCCTGACCTGTGGTGGCACAGTGGATAAAGCGTCGACCTGGAACGCTGAGGTTGGCGGTTCAAAACCCTGCACTTGTCTGGTCAAGGCACATATGGGAGTTAATGCTTCCTGCCCCCCTCCCCGTTCTCTCTCTCTCCTCTCTAAAAAAAAAATGAGTAAATAATAAAGAAAAAAAAAACAAAAAAAAAATTTTAAAAAATTGAGCAAAAGGGACAGAGAGTTTCTCTATACCCCCTGGTCCCCACACAAGCACTGCCTCCCCCACGGTCCACCCCCCCACCCAGACTGGCACAGTGTTATAATGAATGAACCGACACTGACACACCCATGGTTGACATTAGGGTTCAGTCTTGGTGTTGTGTACCCTATGGGTTTGGACAAATGTAAAATGGTATATACTCATCATTATGGTGTCAAGCAGAGGATTTTCAGGTCAGTGACCACAATATCATACTGCCCTGAAAATCCCCTGTGCCCACTGGTTCATCCTTCTCCTTCCATATCATATCTGTGTTTTTAATAAATGGGTAGCTCAGTTGATTAGAGCCTCTTCCCGATATACCAAGGTTGCCAGTTCGATCCCCAGTCAGGGTACATACAAAACACAAAACCAACCAACCAGTGAATGCATAAATAGGGTGGAACAACAAATGGATGTTTCTCTCTCTCTTTTCCTCCCTCTCAATAAGTAATACAATAAAATAATTAGATTTTGGGGGATCTTAAATACATAGCACAGCTTGGGAAGTTGGACTCTATTGAGTGTTTTTAAATACAGATGTGGCATGAGTCAATCAGTATTTTAGAATCAATCACTTAGGGATTTACTACTGACTGTTTACATCTTTACTATGTGTCAGCCACATAGTAAAATAATTTGGGGAAACAATGATGAATCAAAGCAGACACAGTGTGTGGTAGGTGGCCTCTAAGATGGTGCCAGTGACCTCCTGGTTTTCACACCATTGGCTGTGAGCTGAATCCAGTGACTCAGTTCCAATGAACAGGATATGACAAAAGTGAGCAGTGTCATTTCAAAGGTTAGGATACACAGAGACTGTGACTTCCATCTTGCTTGCCCTGTGTTGTTCTTTCTCCTGTGCTTGCTTTCTCCGGGGAAAGCCAGATGCCATGTTGTCAGCTGTCCTATGGAGAGGCTCACTTGGCAGAAACAGAGCAAGGTGTCCAGCCAATAGCCAGAGAAGAACTGCGTCCCTCAGTCCAACAGCCCATTAGGAACCAAGTCCTGCCAATAACCATGTGAGTGCCTGACCTGTGGTGGCGCAGTGGATAAAGCGACCTGGAAATGCTGAGGTCACCGGTTCGAAACCCTGGGCTTGTCTGGTCAAGGCACATATGGGAGTTGATGCTTCCAGCTCCTCCCCCTGTCTCTCTCTCTGTCTCTCTTCTCTCTCTCTCTCTCTCTCTGTCTCTCCCTCTCCTCTCTAAAATGAATAAATTAAAAAAAATAGAATAACCATGTGAGTGAGTTGGAAGTGGATCCTTCCTAGCTGAGCCTTCAGATGAGGCTGCAACCTCCACTAACACTGAAGCCCAGCTGACACTGATTGTACCTTGAGCTAGAGGCATCCACTTAACACCACATCCAGACCCCTGATCTACTGCAATACTTACTTCCATAATAACTTTTTCTGGTTTTAAGCTGCTATGTTAGAGGGTTAATTTGTTACTCAGCAATGGATAACTGATATAGTCTCTGTCCCCATGGAACTTATAGCTTAGAGGGGGTGAAAGATGTCAGTTAAATACAATATCAATTAGTATGACATTATAGCTATGTCAGGTGCATGAAACTAACAGACCATACCACGAGAAGTCTGATTTTGTGTCTGAGGAGCCAGGCTTTCCTGGGAAATGATCATTGAGCTGGGATTTGAAGAGTATATTGCATTAACTCAGTGATCTGGGATGGGAAGAGTATTTCTGGCAGCAGGAACAGCATGTCCAAATGTCTCATGAAAGGAGGAAGCACTAGTGAGGCTGGAGGGGTTGGCAGGGGCTAGATTCCATAACCTATCTTAGATCACGCTAGGGGATTTGGTCTTTATTCTCAGCCCAGTGAGAAGTGTTCTAGCGGCGGGGGGTGATGGTGGTGGCATACTCAGGTTTTTGGTTTTAGAAGCTTTCTCAGGCAGTGGAATAGGGAGAATGAATTGTACAAGGACAAGCGTGGAAGCAGGGACCAGTCTGGAGGCTCTAACAATGGTCCACTCTAGGAAGATAGATTGGACGGATGTTAACGGGAGATGAAGATGTGTGGGCAGCAAAGTTGGTTAGACTTGTTGATGGTTTTGAGAAGGGGGGTGAGGAGGAAGGAGGTGTCAAGACGGACTCATAATGTGTTTTTTTTTTAATTTTTATTTTTTATTCATCTTATTTATTTATTTATTTATTTTCATTTTTCTGAAGCTGGAAACAGGGAGAGACAGTCAGCAGACTCCCGCATGCGCCCGACCGGGATCCACCCGGCACGCCCACCAGGGGCAACGCTCTGCCCACCAGGGGGCGATGCTCTGCCCATCCTGGGCGTCGCCATGTTGCTACCAGAGCCACTCTAGCGCCTGAGGCAGAGGCCAAGGAGCCATCCCCAGCGCCTGGGCCATCTTTGCTCCAATGGAGCCTTGGCTGCGGGAGGGGAAGAGAGAGACAGAGAGGAAAGCACGGCGAAGGGGTGGAGAAGCAAATGCGTGCTTCTCCTGTGTGCCCTGGCCAGGAATTGAACCCGGGTCCTCCGCACGCTAGGCCGACGCTCTACCGCTGAGCCAGCCGGCCGGGGCTTTCATTTTAGAGAGGAGAGAGAGAGAGAGAGAGAAAGGCGGGAGGAGCAGGAAGCATCAACTCCTATATGTGCCTTGACCAGACAAGTTCAGGTTTCGAACTGGCGACCTCAGCATTCCAGGTTGACGCTTTATCCACTGCGCCACCACAGGTCAGGCAGACTCATAATGTTTTTAACAGGGGAAGCAGGAGAGACTGGAAGAAGAGAATCTACTCAATTATTTAGGTAAGAGGTCATGAAGACGCCAAGTCCAGAACAGTAGGACTGGCAGAAGGATCCCCAGGGCATTGCAGAAAAAAAAAAAATCAATATGATTTAGAAGCTGATTGGCTGGGTGAAGTCCTTCTGGGAAAAGGAAGAAGTGAGAAGGACACAACCCCAAGTGTTTCTGCTGTCTCCATCTGAATGTGTTGGGGTGATTATGGGTACACATCACATGAAATACCCACTAATACAGAAGGGAGCTGGTCTGTGCATGGCCGGAGGGAAGTAGCACAAAAAGGGAATAATAGAGCTTTTCACCATCAACAAATTATTATTACTAAAGCCAAAGGAAACAGATACTGGTTTTTTTTTGTTTTTTGTTTTTTTTAATTTTTAAAATTTAAAAAAAATTTAAATTTTTTTTTTTTTTTTTTCATTTTTCTGAAGCTGGAAACGGGGAGAGACAGTCAGACAGACTCCCGCATGCGCCCAACCGGGATCCACCCGGCACGCCCACCAGGGGCGATGCTCTGCCCCTCCGGGCGTCGCTCTGCCGCGACCAGAGCCACTCTACCGCCTGGGGCAGAGGCCAAGGAGCCATCCCCAGCGCCCGGGCCATCTTTGCTCCAATGGAGCCTTGGCTGCGGGAGGGGAAGAGAGAGACAGAGAGGAAGGAGGGGGAGGGTGGAGAAGCAAATGGGCGCTTCTCCTATGTGCCCTGGCTGGGAATCGAACCCGGGTCCCCCGCACGCCAGGCCGACGCTCTACTGCTGAGCCAACCGGCCAGGGCGGAAACAGATACTGTTTTAATGAACGCATTGGGTCTTCTGCAGCCATAGAAACTGACCAAGGTGAGTTTAGTGATGGAAAACCATGCTTCTACTTGAACGAGGTAGTGTTGATTCTTAAGTTAGAACTCTCAGTCCAAATAGGTTTGAATAAAAACAAAATGATTTTCATTTGGGAGGACCTATTTGCATCAGTTACATTTCTACAGATAAGGTATCAAAGAATACACACACACACACACACACACACGTATTTAATATATAATATACCACTATCTAATATAGCGTATAATTATTATACTATGTAATAGTATATGTAAATAAAGGGAGAATATATAACATTATAAATTAATTATACTAGTTTATAAATGTATTATTTAAATTAAAAATAAGAAATAAAAACCCAATTTTAATTTATATATTAATATATAAAAAAAGGATGTAATATAAATATTTATCCTCCCTCAGTTTGTCGTCATCAAATCTTTGGTAATCATGCAACCCATTTGTCATCTGTGAGCATATTAGCAACATCTACTACACAGTGGTGTCATATCATGTGTCTTGCTGTAGGACATTATAGCCTAGTGAATAATTCCATCCACCCACAAAAGCATTTACTTCCCTTATTAGCTATATGAGTTAACTGGGTTTGAGCTGTCTTTCTCACTTGGGTGTCACCTCTTTGGGGGCCATGTCCTGTTCAGTCTCCTTCACTGCCTGGCACTTAGTAGGTGCTCAACATTGTTTGAAATCAAGTCATTAAACAAACTGGCTTAAGCCACTGTGACTGCTGAAGGCTCGTTTGAGAGCATCATAGTGACCATTCTAACAATCTTTTAACATATTCAAATTCATTTCTGCAGGTGGAATCCACACAATACAAACAGAACTATGTGATGACTGGCAACCCAGCTCATGAGTCAGTGAGTTGGCAGGGTAGCAATTGCTTACACATTCTGGTGAGGTACGGTATTGGTCATCCACCTTCTCCCAAGGCATTAGATAACTATTTTTATTTAAAAACTGTTTATAAAAATTGATTTTAGAGAGAGAGAGAGAGGAAGGGGGGGAGAGAGAAACACCGATTTGTTGCTCCACTCATTCATGCATTCATTGGTTGATTCTTTTTATTTTATTTTATTTTTATATATTTTTTATTTTTCTGAAGTGAAAAGCAGGGAGGCAGAGAGATAGACTTCTGCATGCACCTGATCGGGATCCACCTGGCAAGCCTGCTAGGGGGCAATGGTCTGCCCATCTAGGGCGTTGCTCCATTCCAACCAGAGCCATTCTAGCGCCTGAGGTAGAGGCCATGGAGCCTTCCTCAGTGCCTGGGCCAACTTTGCTCCCATGGAGCCCTGACTGCAGGAGGGGAAGAGAGAGAGAGAGAGAAAGTAGAGGGGGAGGGGTGGAGAAGCAGATGGGCGCTTCTCCTGTGTGCCCTGGCCAGGAATTGAACCCAGGATGCCCAGATGCTGGGCCGACACTCTACCACTGAGCCAACTGGCCAGGGCCTCATTGGTTGATTCTGTATGTGCTCTGACTGGGGATTGAACCTGCAACCCTGGCATATGAGGACAATGCTCTAACCAATTGAGCTAGCTGGCCAGAGATAAGATAACTGCTCTTAAATGGATTTATTAAGATACAATTCACATTCCACAGTTCACTTATTTAAAATATACAGTTCCATAGTCTTTAGTATATCCAGAATTCTGCAACCAACACCACTATTTGTTTCCAGAACATTTTCACCATACCCCCCAAAGCCCCTTACTCAATAGCTCTCACCCCCCTTTGCCCCTAATCCCACCTCCCTCTAATCCTAGGAAATCACTCATCTTGCTTTTTATCTTTATGGATTTGCCTATCCTACACATTTCACATGGACGGATTATACACTATGTGTTCCTTTGTGACTGGATTTTTCACTTAGCATAATGTCATCAAAGTCCATCCATATTGTAGCATGCAGCCACACTTTATCCTTTTTTATTGCCAAATACTCCATTTTCTTTATTCATTCATCCATTGAGGAACACTAGGGTTATTTTAATTTTTTTGGCTGTTATGAATCTATGCCTTCAGTTATCTTGGGTATATACCCAGGAGTGGAATTGCCGGGTCACATGGTAACGCTATGTGTATCCTTTTGAGGAACTGCCAGAGGATCTCCAGAGGAACTATTTTACAATGGTGCATGAGCTCCTGAGAGCCGGCCAACTCGACCAATGACACAGAACGCCCCAGAATGAGCCACCCGGCTGCTGGCGAGGGCTGGTGAAGGAAGTGGTGATCCCTACCAGACAAAAACCGGATTGTAGTAACGTGAATGGGGAGTTGATATATAACAAAGTGTTTCCCTGTTTGTGGTCTGGGGGAGGATTTCAGTGTTACAGGGACAAGGCCCCCCCCCCATCACACAGAATCCCAAAGTGAGAACACAATGCCCTTCTCATTGTCTGCTCCATCCTTATGATTACTCAAAAAAGAAAGTCTCAGTGTGACGCTAATATGTCTTTAACACATCTCTAATACTTGCAAATCTCCTTTGAAACAGAAAGAGAGAGAGAGAGAGAGAGAGAGAGAGAGAGAGAAGGAGGGGGGAGGGGAGAAAAAGAGAGGCACTGGCTTATCAAGCAGGCAATGCTGCATGGCTAGAATTTAGCTTTTTTTGATATATTTTTTAAAATGGTTACCTTCTATTTATGAAATACGATATTGATTTTACATTTAACATAGCAGTGATGCAAAGTTTCCTTTGTAAATTTATTTAAAATGGAAAAAATATATTTGTGTGTGTGTGTGTGAGTGTGGCCAGTATATTTAGAGAATGACAAATATAGGTAAGAAATGGGTGTTGCAGAGGAAAATGTCTGTTGAGGCTACATATATATTTTTTTCTGGTGCCATCTATCTGTGGCTAGAATCCTTTTCTTTCCTTTTTGATTGGATTTGTTGGGGAGGGGGGGTGATACTGGTTAACAAAATTATCCAGATTTCAGGTGTACAATTCCACAAAACATCATCTGTACACTGTATTGTGTGTTCACCAACCCAGGTCAAGTCTCCTTTCATCACCATAAAATGGAAAAATATTTTAAAAATAAGCAACAGTAATAATCTTATATGGTCCATGCAGGAGTTTAAAAACAATAAAGGCTCGGCCCTGGCTCATTCGCTCAGTCAGAGCGCTGTCAAGGCATATATGGAAAGCAACCCTTTGGATGCACAACTCAGTGAAACAACAAATGAATGCCTCTCTCTCTCTCCCCCTCTCTCTCTGCTTCTCTAAAATCAATCAATCAACCAATAAAAAATACATAAGGGTCTAAGCAGAATAATAGTTAAGTGATTTTTAAAATCTCTTTACAATGCAACAATCACAGTTTAAAAACTTATACACCAATCATCTTCATTTAACACTTACTCTACTCATTCTACAGATGAGGAAATTGAGGCACGGAAAGGCTAAGTAACTTGCTCAGGGTCACACAGCTCTGAGGTGGCAGAGCTGTGACATGTACCCAAGCAGTTGGGACCACCCCTCCTGTTAGGAAGGTGGCATGTGAACGACTGAGGTTCAGGGTTCAGCAAGCTCAGGGTTAGGGATGTGTTTGTGAGCACGACGCTGCCGCCAGCTCCCTAACTGCCTTCCCCCCTCCCCCTCCAGGGAGTGGGTCCCCACTCACTCATCTGGCTTCAACCAGAGACCCTGCTCTGCCAACTCCTGTTGAATGAAACGGGCCAGACTGGATCCAGGCTGAGCAAATCCAACTCTTCCTTACAGTTACTAGAAAATAAGAGATGGGTAACAAAACAGTTTCACTTGGAAAAAACAATTTCAAAAAGAATAAAAGGAATCACTAAAGTTAAATGTAAAATTGGCAAAATAGTAACAAACAAACAAACAAACAAACAAAAGAATAGGGGATTGGTCCTTTTATAGATGAAGAAGCTGGAGCTGGGAGAGGTCCAATAACTTCTCTGAGGCTGACAGCAAAGGAGCAGAGGATGAAGCTCGAACCCGGGTCTTTCTAGATTCCAAGGCCCGAGTTCTCAACTACAGTGGATTTGGAGTATAAGGGCCCTAAGCTGCTGACCGTTCTTCTTTCTCATAAGTTTGACAGAGAATGCCCTTTGTTTGGCTCTAGATGGCCCTTCTGCTGGCCGTAACAAGTGTGCATTGCGTGCTAAGGTGGGACCCCTAGAAGGGAAGGCTCACCGCTCAGCCTGCCTACCCTGGGGAAGTAACCAGACTGCCACTTGAAGGACTAGTGACATTTCCCCACAGAAAGGAGAAATCCCTGGACTGTCAGTTGTCTCCTGAACAAATAGGGTAACCAGCTGGTTCTGACTGGTCTGGGACTTCCCCAGGTTTAGCACCAAAATGTCTAGAATCTCGAGAAACCCCTTAGTCCTGAGCAAACTGGGATGGTTGGTCACCTTAGCAGTTTGCCCCCAGTGTAGGAAGATTCCAGAACATTCTGGAGGTAGCAGAGAATCTGTACCAGTGGTCCGGCAGGGCAGACTGAGAATGGCTACATCAGCGTGCCTGAAGCAGCTATTACAGGTGAGGGTACCTGGCCCCCTTCACACTGACAGTGAGAGATTTACTGGATGTGGCCCCAGAATTTGCATTTCCCTCAGGGGGATGTATTGTACATTTAAGTTGGAGAACCAAGCCTCTCAATTTATAGAATTTTGGCCCAAAATGGAGATCATGATACCAGCCACTGTGATCAGGGAGCTGGTGTACACGGAGAAGTGGAGAGAAGTGGGCTTTGGAGTAGAACAGGCACCTGACTTCCCATTTGTCTCTGAATAATAAATGAGCTACTTAAGCCCCATTCTCTTATGCATTAAATAGGGATAATTAATGTACTAGAAGCAATTCCCTTTGCTTCTAGTGAGTGCCTGGTTACTTTTAGTTCCTCTTCCTTAGATGTTGAGAATCACAAGGCCAGGGTATAAAAAGTCCATGCAGAAATTGCTTTTCAGAACATTTTCCCTTTAATGCCCTAATTTTAGAAAAAGTATCTTTAAAACTTAGCATCTGTACATGATCACACACACACACACACACACACACACAAAAAAAAAATTAGTTCTGAAAAATAAAGTCTTATCCCAGCCCCTCAAGAATTTATACTGTTTCATTCTGGATTTCTTCTCTTTATGGCTTGGCTCTTAGGAAGCTCAAAGTCAGATGCTGGAAACGTCATCATTTTAAAAGTGACTTTTGAGTCAGTGTACTTGTTAGTCCTCCTCACGGACGCAGTTGTTCTTACCGCATACACAATATTGATCTTGTTACACTTTTTATTTTGAAATAACAGTAGTTTCAGGGGAAGTTGCAAAAACAGCACAGAGAGGTCGCTGTGTACCCTTTGTGCTGTTCCCTGCAGTGGTTCCATCTTACATAACCATAGGACACTCTCAAAGCCAGACGGTTGGCAGTGCCCTCAGAGGTCTCGTGGATCTGTCTCTTGCTTCAGCAGGGTTTGGATGGAACCAATCCCGGGACGCCCCTTCTTCTAGCCTCTGACCTCCCTTCAACCGCCTGGTCACCCTGTATCTATGGGCCTCCTGCACCTAGCTCTCTCTGGGCTTCTATTTTGACCGTGACAATGTGGCTCGGGAAGGCATGGGCCACTTCCTCCATGAGTTGACTAAAGAGAAACGTGATAGTGCTCAGTGTGTTAAAGATGCAAAACCAGTGTGGTGGCCGCGTGCCCTTTGAGGACGTGCTGAGACCTTCCTGAGATGAGTGGGGTAAAACTCGGATGCTATGGAAGCCGCCATGGCCTTGGAGAAGGACCTGAACCAGGCTCTTTTGGACTTGCACACCCTGAGTTCTGCCCACACAGACCCTCAGCTCTGCAACTTCCTGGATTGAGCAGGTGAAACGCATCAAGAAGATGGCTACACCTGACCAGCCTCCGCAGGCTGCCAGACCCCCGGCTGGGCTGGGCAAATGTCTCCTGGAAGGACTCACTCTCAAGCATAACCAGGAGCCTTTGGAGCCCAGAGGACTGTGAGGGGTCTCTCTACATCCTCTGGTGTCTGGCTTTTGCCTGAGCTCCTCCCTGAAACCACTAGGCATCCTTATAACCACCCTGGAGCCCTCTCCTGTGCCTTGTACCAAATGAAAGCAATAAAACTTTTTCTGACAAAAACAAACAAAACCCCTCAGAAAGTTGATAGCAGTCCAATGTGCGTGTGTAGAGTTCTGTGCCAGTTTGTCACGTGTGACCACCACCATGATCAAGATACAAGGCTGTTCCACCGCCACAGAGGTCTCCATTGTGCACCCCCTTAGTCATAGCCACTCTTCCCCCTCACCCTCCCAACCCTGGCAACTGCTAACCCGTTCTCCATCTTTAAAATGTTGTCATTTTGAGAATGTTATATAAATAAAAGCATACACTGTGTGATCTTTTTAGATTGGCTTTTTTTACTCAACATAACGTTCTTCAGATCCATCCATGTTGTATCAACAGCCTATTTCTTTTCATTGCTGGGTAATAATCCATCTTCCTCCCTCCCTCCCTCCCTCTCCTTCCTTCCTTCCTTCCTTCCTTCCTTCCTTCCTTCCTTCCTTCCTTCCTTCCTTCCTTCCTTCCTTCCTTCCTCCCCTTTTTGATTTGAGAGAGAGAGAGGGAGAGAAAGGAAGGGGGAAGAATGGGAAGTATAAACTTATAGTTGCTTCTCATATATGCCTTGACCAGGCAAGCCTGATGTCTCAAACCAGTGACTTTAAGCATTCCATTGTGTCACCACAGGCCAGGGCCCACGTTTTCTTATTACATTAAGATGATATTGCGGCCCTGGCCGGTTGGCTCAGTGGTAGAGCGTCGGCCTGGTATGCAGGAGTCCCAGGTTCGATTCCCGGCCAGGGCACACAAGAGAAGCGTCCATCTGCTTCTCCACCCCTCCCCCTCTCCTTCCTCTCTGTCTCTCTCTTTTCCTCCTGCAGCCAGGGCTCCATTGGAGCAAAGTTGGCCCGGGCGCTGAGGATGGCTCTATGGCCTCTGCCTCAGGTGCTAGAATGGCTCTGGTTGCAACAAAGCAATGCCCCAGATGGGCAGAGCATCGCCCCCTGGTGGGCATGCTGGGCGGATCCCAGTGGGGTGCATGCAGGAGTCTGTCTGAATGCCTCCCCATTTCCAACTTCAGAAAAATACAAAAAAAAAAAAAGATAATATTGCAAATATTATATTATTATCATTGTATTATTGATTTTTTTTATTTTTTATTTTTCTGAAGTGAGAAGTTTGCAGTCAGACAGACTCCCACATTTGCCTGACTGGGATCCACACGGCATGCCCACCATGAGGCGATGTTCTGCCCAGCTGGGGCATTGCTCCCCTACAACCAGAGTCATTCTAGTGCCTGAGATGGAGGCCATGGAGCCATCCTCAGCGCCCTGGCCAACTTAGCTCCAATGAAATCTTGGCTGTGGGAGGAGAAGAGAGAGATAAAGAGAAAGGAGAGGGGAAGGGTGGAGAAGTGGATGGGCGCTTCTCCTACGTACCCTGATCAGGAATCGAACCAGGGACTTTCACACGACAGACTGACGCTCTACTGCGAGCCAACCAGCCAGGGCTATCGTTGTATTATTTAAATCATCCCCAAATCATTCTAACCCAAAGGTGAAGTTATAAATGGGACATGTTACCAAAAGAAGCAACCTGTGGCTGTATCTTCACATACTGCTCATTTAAGGCTCAAAACAGCTCTGTGAGATAGTGACTATTATTTATCTCCTTTTTATAGATAAGGAGAGTGAGGCCCAGAGAGGTTAAGACACTTGCCTAAGGTCACAAAGCCAGGCAGTCCTGCCTATAGAGCAGGTATAGAAGCATGACCCCTAACTGCCCACACTACTGTCACTTGTAGCTTCATCCCCACGTCTCATCCCCATGTCTCCTGAGCTCACCCAGTGAGACTGGTTCTCCTGGGAGATTGTCAGTATCAGAACTTTCCAAGCAGATGCTACTCAACCCATTCAAACACAGCACCGGGAGTCAAATTCCTCAGGGGCTTAGGTTCTTGGCTACAGAGCATGTTTGTGGATAGAATACCAGACACTCAATAATCACATTTTAGTTAATTTTTTTTTTTTTGTATTTTTCTGAAGTTGGATACGGGGAGGCAGTCAGACAGACTCCCGCATGTGCCAGACCAGGATCCACCCAGCATGCCCACCAGGGGGCAATGCTCTGCCCATCTGGGGCATTGCTCTCTAGTGCCTGAGGCAGAGGCCACAGAGCCATCCTCAGCACCCGGGCCAACTTTGCTCCAATGGAGCCTTGGCTGTCGGAGGGGAAGAAAGAGACAGAGAGGAAGGAGAGGGGGGAGGAGTGGAGAAGCAGATGAGTGCTTTTCCTGTGTGCCCTGGCCGGGAATCGAACCCTGGACTCCTGCATGCCAAGCCAACGCTCTACCACTGAGCCATCTATTCACAGAACCAAAGTTGCATAGAAGTGAAGATGAAATACGTCAATCTTAGGGGTACCACCTGTGCTTTTACCCAGAATGATAGCAGGTTCAATGTTCTATAGTGTTTTTTAAAAGGTATCTATTTTTTATTATGGTAAAAAAAGATAATTGAAACCATTTTAAAGTGCACAATTCAGTCACATTAATTATATTCACAAGGTTGTGCAACTGTTACTATTTCCAAAATTTTTCATCACTCTAGAGAGAAATTCTGTACCCATTAAGCAATGACTCCTCATTCCCACAACTCCTGATAACCTTTGTTCTACTTTCTGTTTCTGTGAATTTGGCTATTCTAGAGACTTCCTCTAAGTGGAACCATACCAAATTTGTCCTTTTGTGCCTGGTTTCTTTCACTTAGCGAAATACTTCTAAGGGTCACCCATGTTAGAGCAGGTATCAGAACTTCATTCCTTTCTAAGGCTGAATATTCCGTCGTGTGTACAGACCACATTTTGTTTATTCATTCAGATGTTAATGGACACTTGGGTTGCTTCCACCTTTTCTTGGCTATTTTGAATAATGCTGCAGTGAACATGGGTGGGAGGTTTCTGTTTGAGTTCCTGTTCAAGTTCATTTTTAGGAGGTTTGCTTCACGTAGAAGTGAAATTGCTGGGTCATATGGTAATTCCGTGTTTAACTTTTTGAAAAGTATCTTTCCAAAAAGGAGGAAAAGAAAAAGAAACCGCACTTGCATCTCGCAGCCTGGCTCAGAATAGGTGTTTGGCGCGGATTTGGTTTCCCCCTTCCCATCACGCATTCCGTTTGTGCTTCTGCTCGTGGCCATTCAGACAGAGAGACTGAGAAAAATATTGTTTCCGGTTTTCTTTCAAACCAAGTCTTTTCTTCAGGAGTCCTGATAAATTAAATTTCTCTAGAACTTGAAACAGTATTTTTCCACCATGCTTGATACTCAGGCAAAATTAGTCTCTTCTTCTGACTATACGTTTGTTTTCACGTTTGAGGGTCCGTGTGGATAATTGAACACTTGTGCCTAGACAAGTGTGAGGCAGGCTGCATTGATACATCTTTTTGTGTTTCCTTGATTTCAAATTTCCC
The DNA here is from genome assembly GCF_036850765.1 of Saccopteryx bilineata. NCBI lineage: Eukaryota > Metazoa > Chordata > Mammalia > Chiroptera > Emballonuridae > Saccopteryx > Saccopteryx bilineata. Next base: position 188,931,235 of record NC_089495.1, on the reverse strand, counting down.
AGCCAGATCACAGTTAGCCAATCACTTTTCCTCATGAGACCCCACGTTATAAATGGGTAAGGTCCTAAACTGTCTTAGCTAATACAACATTGGATTTTACCATGAATGTGACTTTCCCAAGATTGAAACTCAGCCACCGAGACGTAATCAGCTGAGGATAAAATTCTTAAGAAAATTCAAAATATCCCAAGAATCTTAAATATTCTATGTACAGATAGGGTAAAATGTCCTGTCAATCTATGGAACCAGAGCACATGGCCAATACAATTCCTCGCAAAAGAAAAAAGAAGTCTGCCCGCCTTCCCGCTCTGTGTTTTGCTGTATGCACATTCCCGAATTGAAAGTTCCCCTCGACAAGTTCTGAGAAGCAATTTCTGATTTTCCACTAAACCCCTCAGTTGTGGCGAGACTTTCTTCCCTGCTGAATCAGTCTGCTACAGGAATGTGCCTGTGTGATATTTAATCCTGAAACCCAGAGGTTTCTTCCCAGAACTAGAAATGGCTTCTTTTACAAATTCCTCTTCCCAAGTGAGCTCCCTGGGGCCAGTAACACCCTATCCGTGTCATTTTAAACAAGTGAAAAAGCTCCACCTTGTATCGGAAATGACAGTAACCTCATTTCTGACCACAGAGCCGAAACAGTCTAATTTGGGACATCAGGGATAAGCAGAAACTTGCTAATAGGACAACTGTTTAGCTGTCAGACCAGTGGCATGCGTGAAGTTGGCTCATTCCATGGGGTAAATATGTCCATCGTGCCTGATTTTAGACTTCCACCGTGATGTCACTGATGGGAGAGTTGGGAAGATACATTCAGTTCGGATCAGCTCCCCAGAACCAGGATGCGGGGCTCCAGGACACCACACTCTCAAACGCTCCTTTGACTCAAGACCTAAGAACCTAAATCTCTTTCAAAAGCAACACCCCATTCTTCTTTCTGGGAGGAAGTTAAAAATGAGTTTTTGCTACACCCATGATCTCCGTTTTCATCACAAAATCCCAGAGGCTGTGCTAATTCTTTCCATGTAACAGAATTTACTTAAATTGTTCCAAAGTTAATATTACAGCTCAACCCCTGCGCTGATCCAGAAGATAAGCATCCTGAGAAATCAAATATTTTCTGTATTAACACAACAGCATCTCCTTAGAGCCTCCCTGCTGTGGAATTAATCCCATGTAAAAATAATTGTCCCATGTACTTGTCACTCAGGCTTGGAGTTATTTTAACAAAATGTTCTTGTCATGTTGATATCATTCCAATGACATGTTATTAGTATTTTTGTTCTCAAAATGTGGATGTTTCCCAGGGAACTGACCAGTGGGAAGGAAGGTGGGTGGGGAAGTGAAAATTTGTCAGAAATTGCAAGTTACGGTTTGTTAGTGCTTCTAGTTTACGTTTAAGGAGGAGCTTTCTGAGTTCTCAGGAAAAAACAAAACAAAACCCCAACCTAAAACAACACCCTACTCTAGTATCCTCTGGACTTTTGTGGCATTCTGGGCAAATTTCTGCGTAACATTTGCATAGCATTTCCGACACAGAATTGGTGCTATTGATTTCTCTCCTTATTCTATTAGATTGGCTTATGTCTTTAACCCTCTCCAGGGCCCAGAAAAAGCACCTGACCTGAGTTGTTTGTGGAATGAGTGTGACATGAGTTATTTTCAAAACTAAAACAGTCATCATTGGGCTTTCAAAATTCTAACGGACTCATCTTTTTCACGAGTTTGTCCTACACAGTTGAGCCCTCTTTAAGCCCTCTCCCACTGTGGATTTATTGAGCAACCAGCTTTTTTTGAGAGTTGCGTAAGAGATGGTGGTTTTTGCAAACGGCTTAAGCAAATGAAGAGGTGCTGTCCTGCGGGTTAAGGTGGCAGGTTAATAGTGTGGGCAGAGAGGGAGGGATGTGGGTTGAATCACGGCTTTGTTACTCACCGCTGAGAAAGGCACTTAATCGTTCGGAGTATTGTTTGTTCATCTGTAAGTTGGGGTCATAGCTAACTTTTAAAATGATGTTGAAATTAAATTCGATACTATGTGGTGAAGGCTGAACTGGCTGACGGTCCAGAACAAACTTCACTCAATCAATGTGGTTCTGTCCGTCCCTGCCTTTCTTCCCTCCTCCGCCTACTTTTTTTTTTTTTTTACAGAGACAGAGAGAGAGGGAGAGAGAGAGAGAGAGAGAGAGAGAGTCAGAGAGAGGGATAGACAGGAACGGAGAGAGATGAGAAGCATCAATCATTAGTTTTCCATTGTGACATCTTAGTTGTTCATTGATTGCTTTCTCATATGTGCCCTGACCGTGGGCCTTCAGCAGACCGAGTAACCCCTTGCTCGAGCCAGTGACCTTGGGTACAAGCTGGTGAGCTTTGCTCAAACCAGATGAGCCCGCGCTCAAGCTGGCAACCTCGGGGTCTCGAACCTGGGTCCTCCACATCCCAGTCCGACGCTCTATCCACTGCGTCATCACCTGGTCAGGCCGCCTACCATTTTTTTTTCATCAGCTAATTTTTTAAAATTGCGGCAAAAATATATACAACACAAAGTTTACTATTTTAGCCACTTTGACTATACAGTTCAGTATTATTAAGTACCTTGACATTGTTGTACTACCATCATTGTCATCCATCTCCAGAACTTTCCCCTCATCCCAAACTGAAATGCTGTCTCCGTTCAACACCAACTTTCCGTTCTTCCCTCCCTCAGCCGCTCACCATCACCATTCTGCTTTCTGTTTCTGTGAATTTGACTCAAGTGGAACCATATAATACTTGCCTTTTTTTTTGGTCTGGTTCATTTCACTTAGCAAGTATTCAGGATTCATTTATATAGCATGTGTCAGAACTTCATTCCTTTTTAAGGCTCAGTAATATTCTGTTGTATGCATATACCACATGTTGTTTATCCACCATCTGTTGATGGACATTTGGGTTGCTATTATCTTTTTTGGCCATTGTGACGAATGCTGCTATGAGCACGGTGTTACCCATGCAAACAAAGTTCTATGTGCCCGGTGTTTCAAAAGGCCAAAATTCAAAACATCAGTCTAGCAGTGGTAGTCAACCTGGTCCCTACCGCCCACTAGTGGGTGTTCCAGCTTTCAGGGTGGGCGGTAGCGGAGCAACCAAAGTATAAATAAAAAGATAGATTTAACTATAGTAAGTTGTTTTATAAAGATTTATTCCGCCCAACTGAGCGAAAATCTGACATAAAGTACTTGGTAAGTAATTATTATTACATGCTTTAACTTGCTGTAACTCTGCTTTATAAATTTTATAAAGTAAAGTTACTTCCCTACTTTATCAATCACCATTACTGTGGAACCGGTGGGCGGTTAGAAAATTTTACTACTAACAGAGATACAGAAGTGGGCGGTAGGTATAAGAAGGTTGACTACCCCTGGAAAGACAACGTTATTGATTGAGAAGGAGCCAACTGAGAAGGTGGGAGCCCTAGCAGTTTCTCACATCTTCCTTTTGGAAGTTCAGAGGTCAGGCTTCTTCTTCTTCTTCATTTTTTTTTTGTTGTTGTTTTTTTAAAAATATTTTATTTACTGATTTTAGAGAGAGGAGAGAGGGATTGAGAGAGAAAGGTGGTGGGGAGGAGTGGGAAGCCATCAACCTGAAGTTGCTTCTCGTATGTGCCCTGACCGGGCAAGCCCAGGATTTCGAACAGGTGGCCTCAGCCCTCCAGGCCGATCATTGACCCACTGTGCCATCACAGGTCAGGCCAGGCGTCTTTTATGTCACGGGAATGGAGAATGGGAGGGGCAAAGGCTGATTGATGACCGCAGACATCTGAGCACCAGCAGGGGTTCGAGGAAGATCTCGACATCTCAAACTATCTTTGCTCCTGGTCCATTGACCCAAGCTGATCTAAGTTTGTCCTTAAGGCTCCTGAAAATCTTTGACAATCTTATGTCTGTACACATTTCCTCCATCTCTTTAGGAGAGGCATCTTCTGGCAAGGAGCTGTTTCTATAAAAACTCAAGCCACACACAGAATTCCTGTAACGATTAGCATGTCTCTATGCAAGAACACAAGCAGGCTTGAGCGAGAAGAGGCCAGAGAGGCTGAGCACTTCTCATTCCGACGGGAGTGCACATATCTGATTGAGCTACCTCCCTTTTCAAAAGTAGAGTGTCCCAGGCTCCCTTCTCACCCAGAACATTGAGGGTATATGTTCTGGAACAACTTCAACCCTCCTTTCTCTTAGAGCTCTTTCCTGTCCCCTCTGTCTAAAAGAACCCTCCTCAATCCCTCTCCAGACCTCCACTCTGCTTTATTTTTCTCAAAGGAGTTATCATCATCTTATCCCTTAGATACCAGTCTAGTTTATTCGCTGTCTCCAGGGACTACCATGCAAGCTCCAGCAGAGCAGGCATTGGCCTTGGCTGGATTCCGGTGTTTAGAACAGCATTTGGCATACAGTAAGTGCTCAATAAAAACTTGTTGAATGGTTAAATGATAACTGACTGCTTTACCTCCGCCTGACTATTCCCCTCGCCATATGGACCCCAGCTGGGGGCACAACCTAGCTTAGGAAACGTGTTTATAAGGCAGGTAGGAAAAGCAGGCAGCCCTGCCCGGAGTCATCAGGACAAAACCCAGGACAGGCGCCTCTGCAGCCAGGGGCCTGAGCCAAGCTTTCGAGTCACTGAGCATCTCAGAAACACCCAGGTGGCAAGTCGCTGACTCCTGGGCATGCCCTTCCCAGGACTTGGTCTGACACATAGCCTAGATCCCCAAGGTCCGGAGCCAGCTCTGACTCACACTTGCTAACAAAGGTGAGTAAGGCTTCAGCTAGGACAGTGTATGACACGCGACAGTCTCGTTTCAAAACAAACCGACCTCATCCACTGGCTCTTGTTGCCGCGTGGCGTCTGCTGGCTTGGCTGACTGCCCGCTTTTTGCCCGATGTTATGCATCTGTCCAACTTTTCCTTCCCTCTCTATTTCTCTCTCTCTCTCTCTCTCTTTCTCTCCCTCCTGTCCCCAAGGTTTCACAGAGCTCCTTTGATGCTATGGCCCACGCCAGCAGAGGGACTGCCCTGTCTCCTCCAGACTCTCAGAGAAGCAGGGAACCCCAGGGAGCAGTTGGAAATGGGAAGTGGGTGACAGGGCATGCCACTCAGCCACTCGCTCTGAGGTCAAAGGGGACAAATGAATGCCCTTTACCAACTGAAAAACGTCTTATTTGGCAGTATTCCTACTAGTTAGACAGGAACCGCCCACCTGCTCCCCAACAAGCTGTGTGAACTTCCCTTAGTTCCTGAACCCCCCTGGATGTACTGCAAATAAGATCATTTGTGAGACATACACACTAAGAAAACGTGAGACGAAGTATAGTGTGGCGATTCTTAACTTGGGGCTCACAGACCCCTCCCCAAGTACAGATTTAGAAGATCTGTGAGTTTAGATGGGGCCAGAACAACATCTGTATTCTTATAACCTCTTCCCTATATTTCAATGGTATCATTTTGTCATAAGCTGAAAACAAATGTGTCTCTGTTTTAAACATTTTGATAACGGTATTTCAATATACTCAGCTTCTTTGGTAATCTTACTTATTTGATATTCTGCATTTAAAAGCATGACCCCAAGAAAAGACTGATACCTGTCCAATGGCCATGGCACTAAAAAGTGTTGGGAACCCCTATATTTAATTTGGAACTCTGGTGGGTAGATGACCATTTGGGACAGGGTGGACACAGAAGGCATCTCTGAAGAGCTTCAGGAAGTTTGGACCTAAATGTGGATAAGCTCCCAGCTGTGCTGAGAGCCCAGGGGAGACCTCCCTGCCCCCCTCCCCACACCTGCCCCTCAGGACCAGCAGGGCAGTAACCCCTGATCTGGTGGCAGCACCCACGAATGTCCTAGCTGCTTCAACATCCAACATTTCCTTTCGCACCCATTCTTCCTGTTGGCTCAGAATGGAGCCAATTATAAAGCAGTACTGTTTGCCACCAATTGGAAGACAGTAAGGAGACATGAAGACTAAGGACAATGTGATGTCCTGGATAGGATCCTGGAACAGAAAAAGGACATTCGTAGAAAAGCTGGTGAAATCAGAGTGACGTCTGCAGTTTCGTGAACAGTGTGGCATCACTGTCAAGCTTCTTTATTTTAATAAATGGACTATGGTTCTGGAAGATGCTAATAATAATAATGAATTTGGGTGAAGGCTATTTTTGGTGCTATCTCTGCAGCAAAATATCTGTAAATCTCAAAATATTTTAATATAAAAATGCCCAAAAAAGGGATGGTGGTGGGAAAACAGTACCATTTAGACTACTTCCCATCTTCTATCAAGACACATCAATATTATAATTATTATAATGATACATTTTATTTGGGGGGTATTATTTAAACTTTTAAGTACCCTATTTATATAAAAAACCCAACAATTTGCCATGATATCAAGTTCTTAAGGCATAAAAGGTTGTTGAATCTCCGTCTAAACAGTTTCAAGTGACCCCTTTCTCTTGCGTGTAGAAAGCCTATGTTGCAAGTTTCTCGTGTGTCTTTACAGGGTTATTCTGTGAATACACACACAATTTCGCACCTGTGTGCTGTGTATGTTTTGGTTTGTTTTTGTCTCACAGTATATTTTGACATCACTTCATATCTGTGAAATATGTCCCCATTCTTTTTTATTGCTGCATAGTATTCTGTTTAGTTAACTTCTGTAACCAGTCTCCCTGGATGAGCATTAAAATCATCTTCTCTCCTCTGCTCTTCCAAACGGTGCTGCAATAAATAGTCTTGCACACTAGTTCACGTGTATGTGCACACAGTTGAAAAATGAATTCCTCCCTGGCTGGATGGCTCAGTTGGTTCGAGTGTTGACGTGATAGGCAGAAGGTGCTGGTTTGATGCCCCATCAGGGCACATACAGAAACAGATCGATGTTTCTGTCCCTCCCCGCCCCCCCCCCCCCCGTAAGAATCAATCCATAAATAAGAGAATAAATTTCTGGGGTTTATGTATACCTTTTCAAGAAAAGGAAAAGCAAATCTCAGCTGAATTTTCCCATTCAGGGCTTGAGAGAGAATATACCACATTCTCAAGCATCAGCATTTTGTTTTGGAAACATTATGTTCAAGGAAAGGGTTCATCCTCCCACACAACAGAGCCAAGAGGGCGTGCTTCACATGGCTAACCTGGCCACACTGACCTCCCCCAAAGGCAGAGGCAGACAAGTGTACCAACACAGTTTACACACTTGAAAAATGACTTTAAAAGAATTGGGGCTGGTAGCCATGTGCCTGGTGCTTTCTTTCCAGAGCTAACACATTTCTGTTGCCCGGGCACCATGAGAGCCCTGCATTGGCATCAGTAGCACAGTCTTCCATCATTCGAGGGTCCAGAGAAGGAGGTTGTGTGTTTCCCTTAAATCTCACATTTGTCTCCAGGCTGAACTGCCCTTCAAGAGAGTTGCTTCTCTGTGTTTTCTCTTTGTCTGCCAATAGAGAAGAGGCCTTGTTTCCTAGTTAGCTTCTTAAAATGTTCTTAAAAATCTTTCTAGTGGCTTGTGAAATTTACTGTTTGTTTGGCTGTTTTTTTAGGTGAGTAAGGGGGAGATAGTGAAGCAGACTCCTGCATGTGCCCCAACTGGGATCCACCCAGCAACCCCATCTTGGGCTGATGCTCAAGTATCAAGCTATTATTAGAACCTGAGGCTGATGAGCTCCAACTGAGCTATCCTTGGCACCCAGGGCCATGCTCGAACCAATCCAGCCACTGGCTGTGGGAGGGGAAGAAGGTGAAAAGAGGAAGGGGGTCAAGAAGCAGATGGTTATTTCTCTTGTGTGCCCTCACCAGGAATTGAATCTGGGACATCCATATACCAAGCCAACACTCTATCCACTGAACCACTGGTCAGGGCTGAAATCTAGTTTTTGGTGGGTTTTTTTTTTATTCAGTGCAAGAAGGGGAGGCAGAGACAGACTCCTGAATGTGCCACCACTGGGATCCACTCAGCAAGCTCACTAAGGGGCGATGCTCTGCCCAGCTGGGGTATTGCTCCGTTGCTCAGCAACTGAGCTCTTCTTAGCACCTGAGACAGAGGCCAAGGAGCCATCCTTAGCACCTGGGGCCAACTCACTCCAATTGAGTCATGGCTGTAGGAGGAGAAGAGAGAGAGAGAGAGAAGCAAGAGGGAGAGGAGTAGAGAAGCAGATGGGCACTTCTCCTGCATACCCTGACCAGAAATCGAACCCAGGACATCCACATGCTGGGCCGATGCTCTATTACTGAGAAAGCAGTCCAGGGCTTGAAATCCAGTTTGTAATTTCACTTGGAAAGACTTTATTTCATCAGCTCATGAGCTTTCAAATCAAGGGGTAATTTTCTCTGGCATTCACAAGTCTATGCTACAAATCTCAGGGTGGGGACTCCGTCACCCAAGATATATCAATAATTAATAATGATAACAAAAGTATAATACCCACAAGGTTTTGAGAGTGTATTGTCTTACATGGACTGTCAAGTCTAATTCTACAACGAGCTTAAGAGATAAAACTGTTATTATGTACATGTTCCAGAAAGGAAACTGATGTCTGCAGGGGTGAAATAACTCTAAGTTCCCAGTCAGTAAATAGTAGGGAATCTGCATCTGCATCCAAAACAGACGCCCTGGAACATACTAGAGCAGGGCTTCTCAATGAGGAGTGATTTTTGCCTCCCAGGAGACATCTGGCAATGTCTGCAGACATTTTTGATCATCACAACCGGGTGGAGGAGGGGTGTCTGTGGCTTCTTGTGAGTAGGGGCCAGCGATGCTGCTAAACAGTCTGCAGTGCACAGGACGGCCCCCGCAACAAAGACTTTTCTAGCCCCAAATGTCAAAAGGGCCATATTTGAGAAGTCCTGCGATCCATGGACAGGTAGTTTGATCCAGAAAGCATTTCAGACTGATATTAGCGTCCTCTATTTTTCTGGAATCCTTAAATTCAAATGAAATACAGTGTGATCAACATTATGACAATTTGAATGGCAGAATTCACAAAATATTAAAAATGTCTGACAAAACTGGACGGTCTGTGAATTTCCTCTTGAATCACAAATTTGTCAAGAAACACAATTTTGGAGCAAGCGGGTTGCGTGACCTATGAACTGTAAATGGTATAGCCACGCCAACCCCAGTATGTTGGCAATCAGAAATGTTTTGAATTATGAGAGTTATTCAGGTACAAGTCATTGCAAAAAATACATCTGCCTTGTACTGAGAACCGAATGAATGCCTAGTGTGCAGATTTTTATGTGCCTATAGGTATATGAATATTTTTCATTTGTTTCAATCTATAGAGGTTTGCTATAAAATATTCTTTCCCCCATACTCTAGACTTGTGCATAATTCTTCATAGAAATTACTCCTCAGATAATTTGCACTTACTAAACTTGTAATTATCTCAACAGATATGATGTTGCCTTTGAATGAGACTGTTTCCACCGTGTACAAAGCTGGATAATTTTAGATTGTTCCTGTGCATGAGTCTCCCGGAACGTCTGTGGGCATCTGGAGGCGAAAGTATGTTTATTGTTTAATGAAAATGACTGTCATTGTCATGTGAGAAGCTGGAAGATGACGTCAAATTGCTCAGCCCTTGTATCAGTTGCACGTGGAAATGCCCCTTCAGTCTCAGATGTTCTGGTCTTTGTGAATTTCAGCTACAGCTGGGTTGACAAAGACACCCTAAAATCATGACGGGGGACTGCTCATCGGCTCGCTGCTCCTATTTGGGTCTATTCTCAACTCAGTGAATGAGTCACAGTGAGGTACAATGTGTTTTTCCAAAGATCAAAAGAGAGATTGTAAAATGGTTGGCAAACGTTTTCTGTAAAGGGCCTGATATGAACTAGTTTAGGTTTTGTGGGCCAGATGGCCTCTGTTGTAACGACTTGAGTCTGCCCTGGTGGTGTGAACCCGGCCACAGACAACAGGAAGACAACTGAGCATGGCTGTTTTCCAATAAAGCTTTCTTTACAAAAGCAGGCAGCGGGCCTGGCTTGTCCACCCCTGGAGTAAAGCATGACTATTTAAAGATACAGAGATGAACAGATAGATATAAACAGATGCTTCAAGTGTGGCAGAGGATATAAATTACCTTTCTGTTACCCATTCCCTTCTTTAAGAACAAAGCCTCCAGCAATGTCCCATTTTATATATAAATATATATATATACACACACACACATACACACACACACATACACACACACACACACACACACATATATATATATATATATATATATATATATATATTATACACACACACCCCTATAGCCTAGTCCCTCTTGCCAATATGGGTGATTCTTGACATAAAAGCAGAAAATATAGATGAGACACTTGAGAATGCTCTGTACAGAGTCCTACTCTAGCTGGCAGGTGCTATTTTGCCTTTTACTTTTCTCTTTTCTAACGCCTAGAACTTGGGCATGTTTGCTGGAGCTCAAGTGGCCGTTTTTTGACCAAGAGGGCAAGTCCAAGAACATGTTGGAAACATCAGCCTTTACAATCCTCCAGCCAATGTACCAAAGCCACCAGCAGTTGACCTCTGGACTTCCTGTTACATGGGAGGAAGACCCCCTTCTAGGCTTAAACCACTGTTTAAGTCAGGTCTCTACTTGCTGCATAACCAAAATTCTGATACATGTTGCTAAGGATAACAGATGTATGGCTCAGTTTACAAATACTAGACATAATAGCAAGTTAAGGCTTTGTTAGCTGTGAAGAAGCATATTTATGATTAAGGACTCTGAATCCATCAAATTCGGTGCCAATACTGATCTTGGTAATTTCTCTCTCTATGCCTCCATTTTCTCCCCTGCAAAACAGGGATAATATTACATTACTTTGGCTATTGTTGAAATACTTAAATATGATTCATATACAAAGTGACTGCACATAGTAAGTGCTCCCAAAAATTAGTTAATGTGATTGTTACTGTGATTATCTTGGCGCTCTGGTGAATGACCATTCACTTCTTTGAAATAAAGATGTATCTAAGAATAGTTGGTGATGACATTTTTCCCCCTATCCCTCACTTTTCGGTCCTCCCCTTCATTACTGGAACAATACATGGAAACCCACCCACAGTCTCCGGGCTTTTAACAGTTACTATATGTCTGGCAGAGTACTTGGCTCTGGGAGTTCCAAGATGAGTGAGGTAGTTCCTGTCTTCAGTGGGCAGAGGCAACCTGGAAAGCTATTACATATAAAGGGAGTGTTGGGTGGGTGATAGAAATATGCATGAGGTACAATGGGAGAGAATAAAGACGGGGTTTAGTTCTATATTGTTGGGTGGAGAGGATTAAAATATAGGGGAGCTGGGATCTAAAATACGAAAACAAAGAGAGTATTTAAAAAATTACCTGTTATTAATGGCCAATAATTACGATGAGGGAGAATTTAAACATCAAAGACAATGTGTTAAATATTGTTCATTTCCCCTTCTCAATCTACTCTCCGGCCTTCTCCTTCCTGCTGTGTGGCTGCCCTTTCTAGACTGTGTCAACAGTCTCGCCTACACTCTGGTTTCAGGAGGGGGAAAGTGAGGTCCCCCCCCCAGTTCCCTCTTTGCCCCAGGCTGGCTCTTTTCTCTACTGAAGGCAATAGCCTTTATCATTTGTGTCTCTGCCAAAACTATCTCTTGGGGGTCTGGCAACCACACCCTTTCTTTGTCCCGAAGGCAGCAAGGCTCCCTGCTGATGTTACCACCAGGGGATTCATCACCTCTTGTTCTTTCTCCTAACCAGGCTCATCTCTTTGAAACTTTCGTTTTGCATTCAGCTCTCCTTCAATACTTACTCTATTTCAGGAATGTAACTGGTTTTTTTTTGTTCTTTTTTTTCTAGGATCCTAACTCACAAGCTCAATGGCCAACAAAATCAAGATATGAGTGAAATGGACCAAGTCTAAGGCAATAGGGATGGGTGGTGACTGTGGTAAACTACAGAATAATACTAAGCCAGAACTACTCAACTCTATCTGCTTGTGCCATTTAAAATATGATCTCAGTGTTGCAAGAGCTTCTAATTGTCAGTGGAAGATGACAATATACATTTTAAAAGAAGAAAAATTTCCCATTTATAAAGCACTCCGTGAGCCAAAGAAAACGTATTTGAATTTGACTGGTAGCTACCACTGCCATAAGGGCAACTACTGTGGTCCTCAGACAAATGGGTTACACTATGATAATATTGACTGCACCTTGTATAGAGACAGCATGCTTATTTCACTTAATCATTTCAACAATACCAACTTCAGGGAGGTTCTGTTATCCTCCTAATATAGACAAGGAAACTTGTTCAAGCGTTTAAAAGAGGTTAGATGAAAAAAATAAATACATAAAAGCGGTTAAACGTTTCAAATGATTTGGAAACAACCTATACCCACCCATAGGAAGTTGGTTCAATAAACTAAGCTGTAGCCATACAAGCTAAGGCCACACCTGGGTAAGAACCCACAGTGAGATCCTGGAGCCTGTGTGCTTGAATAGACGCTCTCTCCAACCTTCTTGGCAAACATGGTCACACTGAGTGAGGCACTGGGCCTCAGTATTCCTCATCTCTGAGGTACTGTACACCTGTGTCTGAATCAGACATTTTTTACTTTTTTTTTTTTTTTTGTATTTTTCTGAAGCCAGAAACGGGGAGAGACAGTCAGACAGACTCCCACATGCGCCCGACCGGGATCCACCCGGCACGCCCACCAGGGGGCGACGCTCTGCCCACCAGGGGGCGATGCTCTGCCTCTCCGGGGCATCGCTCTGCCGCGACCAGAGCCACTCTAGTGCCTGGGGCAGAGGCCAAGGAGCCATTCCCAGCGCCCAGGCCATCTTTGCTCCAGTGGAACCTTGGCTGCGGGAGGGGAAGAGAGAGACAGAGAGGAAGGAGAGAGGGAGGGGTGGAGAAGCAGATGGGCGCTTCTCCTGTGTGCCCTGGCCGGGAATCTAACCCAGGACTTCTGCACGCCAGGCTGACGCTCTACCACTGAGCCAACCGGCCAGGGCCATTTTTTACTTTTTTTACTAGGATCTGCTGATCTTACCTGGGATCCCACGGACCCCATAGATCATATAGAGATGGTTTCTGGAGGGGTCTATGCAATCCTCAAAAGCACAGGCTAATGTTTTTATGTGCCCACGTACAGCTTTCTGGGGCATTGTACTGTAAAAATTAAGACCGTCTGTCAGGGTGTCAGAAAGCAAATTAAAAAAAAAATAAATCAGACCCATTAAAATGGCTACCATAAAAATGATAGGAATAACAAGTGTAGGTGAAAATGCGGAGAAACCGCAGTGCTCACTGCCTTCTCCAGGAACCTTCTCCAGGAGCACTCCCGAAAGACCTGCCTGAGCTCTTCCCGAGGAGGAGGTGGCACTCTTCAGAGATATGGCCGTGGTGGTGTCTGGCTTTGGTTCTTTTTTTTTTTTTTTTTTTTTTAAATCATAGATTTGCTTGTAAGCAAGTAATGCACCATGAACGTTCCTGTCTATTAATAAGAATCTTTCGGTGTTGGCGTCAATGTTTTCAAACTTTTTAAGGGGCTTACTGAGGTCTGCAAAAGCTTCTGCTAAACCGTCCACTGTAAACGGTTTTGTGGGGGTTGGGGGTGTGTCTTTTTTTTCTCCTGCAGTTGCTTTCCTTCTGCTTCTTCAGCTGTGTGCTCCTGTTCCGGCTCCAACAGCTCATAGTCAGTCCCTGGGCACAATCTCTAGGAGCTCCTCAGTGCCATCCTCATCCACACCCGGGTAAAAGTGGTCTGTCTGCCGTCTCAACCACAGCTTGTTGATTTGTGCAACATCTGTGCTATGACTTTACAATAACTAGGGTGTCACTAGATGGTAGGAATTTTTCGGCTCCCTTATGATCTTATAGGACCACCGTTGTATGTGTGATCCACCATTGACCGCTATGTGGTTCATGACTATATATATATATATATAACAGGGTTGTAATATACTGTATACACTCTGCAATGTGTTTTATTTGGACAGAATAATATTTATGTGTGTCCAGGGCAAATCGTCACATGGAAATTGATCTCTTTCTTATTCATAACTACCTGAAAAACCATTGTATGGATATAACTTTACAAAATTATTGAATTTATTGGTGACATTGGTTAATAAAATTTTACAGGTTTCAAGTGTACAATTCTATAATGCAGCATCTGTAGACTGCACTGTGTGTTCACCACTCAAAGTCAAGTGTCCTTCTGTCACCGTATATTTGACCCTTTTACCCTTTTATACCATCCCTACCACCCTGGATATAACTTAATTAATTAATTAATTATTTAAATAGTGATTTTTTAAAAAGATTTTATTTATTCATTATAGAGAGGGAAGAGAGAGAGAGAGAGAGATTGAGAGAGAGAGAGAGAAGGGGGGAGGAGCAGGAAGCATCAACTCCCATATGTGCCTTGACCAGGCAAGCCCAGGGTTTTGAACCGGCAACCTCAGCATTTCCAGGTTGACGCTTATCCATTGCGCCACCACAGGTCAGGCATAACTTAATTTATTAAACCAATATTCTATTGATATATTTAGGTTGCCTCCAGGTTTTAAATGATTTGATTGCAGTTTTTTTCCACAATATTTAAACACTTGACCCACTAAAAGAAATACCTTTTTTCACTGAGATCCATTTTGCACACAACACACATACACACTTAAAAAGCAGAAAGTTTTGGATTTACCCTTCCTATCTGTCATGCATGATTGGGACACACTAACTTCTGTCACCACCTTATTGGTAGGTCACAACTTGTAGTTTTAAAAACACATTCAGTTACAAATAACTTATGGGGATGTAAAGTGCAGAATAGGGCCCTGGCTGAATAGCTCAGTTGGTTAGAGCATTGTCCCGAAGAGCAGAGGTTGCTAGTTCGATCCCCAGTCAGGGCAAGTACAGGAACAGATGTCCCCATCTCTCCTTTCCCCTCTCTAAAATCACATTAAGAAAATACTAAAGTGCAGCATAAGGAATATAGCCAATAATATTTGTAATAATTTTGTATGGTACCAGGTGGATACTGGACTTATTGGGGGGATCACTATGTAAATTATATAAATAGCTAACCACTATGCTGTACACCTGAAACTAATAAAATAATATTGAATGTCAACTGCAATTGAAAAATAAAAAAGCCCTGGACAGGTAGCTCAGTTGATTAGAGCGTCATCCTGACACACCAAAGGTTGCGGGTTCAATTCCCAGTCAGGGCATGTACAAGGAGCAACCAGTGACTGCATAAATAAGAACAACAAGTTGATGTTTCTCTCTCCAAAATCAATAGGTAAAAATTTAAAAAAAGGAAAACAAGTTTAATTAAAAAAACCCCACTTTCAGTGCATATTAAATAAAAAAGGGAAAAATACTTATACTGTTTTGAATATTTTACAAATACAACTTATTTAATCCTTACAGAGTCCTAACAGGATAGGAGTTATTATTCTCCCCATTTTTCAGAAAGCAACACTGAGGTACAGAGACACTGAACAAGTGGCCCCAGGCCACGAATGTGGGAGAGCCAGTCTTCAGCCCAGGCAGTTTGGCTACAGTTTCTTTCTTAATTTTAGCCCACAGGACTTCCTCTAGTCTCAGGAATTGATGTGAGACTAAGTACTTTGAAATCTAAATAGCATCACTCCGTGTTTCAATATATCCCATTCAGTATATCTTTTACAAGATAACCAAACAGGACAGGACAAGCGCACACTGCTATTCCCACACCTTGACGAGTATAGAAGCTTAAACAAAGGCTCGCCAGATTTACCAATTTCCTTCAGAAACTCAGCACCCACCTACAGTGACACACACACACACACACACACACACACACACACACACTCCACAACCCCAAACCCTCAACCCCCAATGATCAAGGGTAACCCCTCTCAGTGCTGGATTTACAATTATCACAGAAGCATGCATTCAGAGTCAGAGCTTTCCATTATTTATTGATCACCCCCCAAAGTTATAAAGTTCCATAGCCTAATTATTGTGTAATAGTTGGCCGAGCTGCTTGGAGAATTGGAAGGCCCTTTAGCTAATGCATGGCATATGTCGGAGGGATGCAGCTAATTCACATATCTGTCTGCACTATTCATAGGGAGGGTTACATGCCAATTATCCAGGCTTCAATCAGCCTGTTTGGATACAATAGAGGCAGTGTTCACACACTTGATGTGCCACATTCCATCCCGACATCACAAGCAGCTGGTCCAGATAAAGCCCACTGGGTTTTGATACTTAGGGATCCCATCCATGGAGGAGATGGAATTAAAACTCCACTGCTACATAAACTGCAGGTTTTTTGTTGTTGTGTTTTTTAAACCTGGATCTTAATCACAAGTCTTTAAAAGTTTCCTGCACAGACTTGTTGGGTGGGTGGGTGGAGGTGCTGAGGAAGAGGAGAGAGACAAAGGCCCCAGTAGCTTAAATGACAAAGGAGAGAATAATAGGACTGAATGAATGGATTCCAATAAAGTAAAGAACATGCACACAATTTTGTGCCCTATTTTAGAACCAGACAGGCTAAGACCCCCCCCCTTCCCAAGATTTCAACCTTGTGTATTAAAAAAAAATGTATGTGTATGTATATTTCACCTCCATTTCCCCCCCCTTTTCATGAATTATTTCCCTCCTCTGCTTCAGAAACTGGACTGCAAGTGTTGCAATCTCATCAGAAAATGTAGCTTCCTGTGTGTTTTGAACCAGGAACAGAAGCAGAAGTGCTTGGAATCACCCCGGGAAAGCCCCAACTCTCCCGGGAGCTGTTCTCCAGTCCTGCTGGCACTGTGATCAGTGATCAGGGAGCTAAAATGGCAGATGTTGGGGCCTTGGAGAGAGGGGAGGCAGATACCTGAGACTCTCCTGCCGGCTGTTTTTTTTTTCCTAGCCTCCCTTTTACCTTCATTCAGTTCACAGCTTAGGTCACAGTGTGAAAACAGATCTGCTGCCCATTTGCTTAAGGTCACACAGCTCAACACGGACACGACTATAAACAAACAATCACACAGCCAGTCCCAGGTCCTGCCTCCCCAGTATGTCCGTACTCTCACCTCCACCCCCACATTACCCCCATACTGCAGCAGACCACACCTTTAAAAAAAATGACCAACAGCTACTAGGACAACCGGCAGATACACCATGCTAGCTTGTTTTGTGTGCTATTTCAGCTCAGTGTGCATTGTTTCCCACCCTCCCAGATGAAAATACAGTAATTAACGCCATGCAGAAGGGGGATGTGGGGGAGAGGAAACTCCTCCTTTTTTTTTTTTTTTTTCTTCCCCTTGAGTTGAAAAGAAATTCTGGCAGATAATTTGGCTGCACATGAAAAGGGAGAGGCTGCTTACAGCCGCCCAAATAAAGTGCTAGGTTGCTGAGGTTCCGCGGGCTGAGCTGGTGATTTCACGGCATGAAAAGCCGACATTTATCTGTTCCCATGGAGATGCGTTTTCTACTAGTCAATCAGGCACTGTGGAGGTCAGACAATGGGCGGTCAAGATCCTGTTTTCATCTTCAGAGACGGTCGAATCCCCCTCTATTTTAATATTTCACGTAAATTTAGAGGGGAGTCTAAACGATGTCTCAGGCATACCTACGAACGCAGCCATGATCATTTCAAGGAACCCAAGTGAACAAGAAACTCCAGCTGCCTCCCAAGAGGACAAGGCGTGATCCAGCCCCACCCCCTCTTCCAATTTAAAATCATAGGTTGTTCTGTCACACTCCTTATTTGCATAAATTTGGCTTCCCAACCTGACCCCTCCCTCTTGAATAAAATAACTAATACGGTTCTAAATTAAAGAATGAACATTTCCAAACGACTGGGGTGGGGAGGCAGCATGGGGCGTTTTAAAACAGAACCTGGAGGAAGCCAGAAAATGCTGCCCCAGAAGAGAAACCCTGGAGCTGCTGGAAGTTGATGAGTTGTCAGCTTCCTCCCGGCATTTCCTTGCCCTAAAACGGCACATGCAGACATGGTTAAGGGCTGCCATCTGACCTTGTGTTTATCAATCCCAGAAAACAGATCATGTCAATTTGTAAAATATGTTTACTTCAGGTGGTGAATTGCGGTGCGAACTCTTGGAAACTGGAATCCACAAAACGACTTTTCAAACAGTCCTCTTTCAAGTGTCTTTTCTGACATCTTCCCCCCACCCCATATGCCTAAGGCGGGAGGAAATGTAGCAGAGGTCGTCCTAGAGCTAATTAAGACGGGAGAGGGTTTTTCCCTGGGATCACACGGGACTGAAACAGAAGCCCGTTCACAGGATGGCCACATTAACAGAAAACAGCAGACAGCCAGAGTCAGGATTTTATCACGGAGTCACTTCATTCTTGTCCATGGAGTCACTCCAGTGCAGCCCCACTGCGCAAGTCAGGGCAGTAAATGCAAGTCTGACTCCTGCTCTCAAGCCTGGCGGTTCACTGGACACTGCGTTTCCATCTCCCCAGTGAACGAAGGCAGAGGCTCCCGCTTCTCCAGGCGGGAGGGCGGGAACAAAGACACCCAGTGGGCCACCTTGGAAAGCAAGCAGTCGGGAGCAATCCCAACCCACAGCGTTTAGGGGAAGCGGAAACACTCTAGCTGCCTAATGTAGAATACCCCACCAGTAGGAGGCAAAAGCAGAAGTTCACCTTAATGGTTCTTGGGAGTTTGATTTCCCTGGAAGGACATAGGCCACATTCTCAAGGATTGTGAGTCAGTCTTTTGACCATTTCTTTCTTTCATTTTCTCATTTTACGTAGTGTTTAAAATTTAAATTGGCCCTAGTTAGGTAGCTCGTTGGTTAGAGCACTGTCCCAATATGTCGAGGTTGTGGGTTCAATTCCCAGTCAGGGCACATACAAGAATCAATGAATGCATAAGTAAGTGGAACAACAAATTGATGTTGCTCTCTCTCTCTCTCAAATCAATCAATAAAATTATTATAAATAAAATTTAAAATAAAAGTAATATACACCAGAAACTAATAGAATATTGAATGTCAGCTGTAATTGAAAAAAAACTTTTAAAAGGAAAAATTAAGAAAATACTGAACATTATTTAGAGAAATCAAAGAAGATCTACCTAAGCAAATGGAGATACTTCCCATGAAAAGAAAAGAAAAAAAGAATATATAATTACTCTAAAAGATATAAGCAGCGGAAATCAAGGAAAAGTCAAAGTTCTTCATTTTCCACGGTCACCCTCACTAGCTCAGAATCTCACTAGAGATAGCTAATAACTACTTTTAACAGTGTGACACACATCCTTCCAGACATTTTCCCATAAATATGCAAGTATATATAAACACACATACACTTTGTTTTAAATATATCCACTGGGATTATATTTATAGATGTTATTACACAAGTTATGGGGGTTTTTTTCCACTTAAAATATCTAACATGGGCACATTTTTATGTCTGAATATATTTTTGAAAAATTAGCTGTATATCTTTGAGAAAAATGCAATGCATGCTCCTGGTGGGTGAAGGGAAGGGATTCAAATCAAGGGGTTTGTGGGGAAGGGTGAGTCTTCCTCCTTCCCCTATAAACACTGTTAGTCCTTAGTGTATCAGCCAGAAATTGTCTACACATGGGTTGGCATGTATGTTTTTATCAAATTCTCACACCTTTCTTTGTCTTTACCAAGTATCTTTCATCTTGCACTTTCCCTTTAAATCTCTTGGAGAGGGGTCACATTAGGAAAAAAAAAATCCTGACATTTTAAATGGTGGCATAGTATTTTTTTGGTGTTCCCCTGTGGATTTGGCTTGTCCTTTTTGATGGATTGTGGGTTCACTGATTCTTGGCCTCTACAAAAGGTGCTGCCATAAATCTGGTCCGGTACACACCCTCTGATTCTTTGCTCAGACACACCCCTTTCTGAAAGCAACTCCTTTACTTATACCTGTCCTCAAATGCTTTTACTCTGGAGAATTGATAGAATTCACTTAAAAAAAAAGTGAGGGGGTTAAACAGAACACATTATGAACCCATTAAAAATCTGTTAGGAACACTGCCCCTGCCTTTAGATTTTAATCTTTTCTCCAGCGTGAGAGTAAGAGGCTTACGAAAAAGAAAAAAACAAAACAAAACAAGTCATGTCTCCCCCTTCCCAGGTCAGCCATGCCAAGATCCTCCCGAGTATCCCCAGGCCTGCTTATTACACATGCACGCTCCAGATGAGTCAGTGCTGTCCTTGTACTCCTTCTATCTTGGGCTCAGAGAAAGATCGCAGCTCACTCTTAGGACTCAGGTGCAGCCGCCTGCTTTTTTTGTGTGCGCCGGAGTGAAGGCACGAGGGGGGGTTGTTGGGGGGTTGGAACAAAGGGTGTCCTTGGGAAGAAGTGGCTGGTATATGTGTGTGCAGTAGGTTGGGGAGGAGCCCAATTTTGTTATACAGCTGGAAACTTGGTGAAACCACCTATATGAAGGAATCTTTCTGCTCAGCTAGTGAGGTCTTTTTGTTCTTTGTCTCGCAGGGTTGATAGAGAATTTCTGTTCTGCCTGGAAAGATGGGAAGGTGTTCAAGAGGAAGGCGGCGCCACACGTCTTGCTGCTGCAGAGCAAGCTAATTGAAAAATTTAATTCAGGAAGTGATACAGAGAGGCCAAAAACGAAAGAGGAACCAGGCCTGCCCATGTTCAGAGCTGTGTAACCATAACCGTAGTCACTTTCTTGTTAAAAATGATGGGGGAGGGGGATGGAAAATATCACCTGCTGGACTTGTCATTGAAATTCACAATCTTATTTGCTGTTTATCTGAGGCTTGGGGGCTCTCCTGCTGGTTAGGAAAAAAGAGGGTAGGTCTGGAAAGAAATGCAGTATTAAGAAAAGGAGGGATTTGAAACCCTAGCGAGAATGGGGGATATAAATATATAATATGTGGGCATGTGCTAATCACTGCAAAGAAATGAGAGACTCAGCCTGCCCCCAATCCTAAAAAGGTAAGGGGTGGGGGAGCCAGACACAGGGAACATGTACCAAAAGAAAAAGAAAACAAAATTGCAGACCTTTTTCTTCTGTGATCTTGTCCAATGACGTAAAAGAAGGTTGGTTTACCAGTGGGCTCAGGTGAGCAATGCTGCATGCAGAGAACCACTTTCATGAGATAAGTTTTACAACAAGATGGGCAAACTTGGGGGCAGAGTTTTCCTCCCAAAAGGAGTTGCGATGGGCAGAAGACACACTTAGCAGAGGCGGAGTGATCTTTGTCCCCAAACAGTGCAAACCTATTTGGGTCATCCACATACCTCTCTGCTCCTCTTTCTCTCTCTCTTTTTCTTCTAGGACCCTACCTCAAAAGGAATTGCTCAGGAAAGAAGAAAAAGGCTCTTTTTTTTTTTTTTTGCCAAAGTCTACAGTAGTACCAAGTTAAATTCTCTGGACAATGGAAATCTCTTCTTGTGGCTGCCTGGTGCAGTTGAATGTGACATTTCCTAGTTGTGTGACTTGGCAGATTGCTTTCTCTACTATAACAAGAGAGTAGTAATCATGAGAGGTAATACTTATAGAACTCTTACATGGAATAATTTATACACTGATCCATTTTATCCTCTGAACTGAATAGGGGTATAGTTATGTCCATTTTACAGATTAATGGAGACTCAGACAGACCTCTGGCTAGAAAGTGGTGAGACAGAATATGATTAGGGGTTGGCAATTACAGTCCAATGGCCAAATGAGGCTCAATGATTGTTTTTTGTAAATAAAGTTTTATTGGAACACATTCATGCTCATTCGGTTGTATATTGCCTCTGACTGATTTTGAGCTACAATGGCAGAGACCCTATGGCTACAAAGCCTACATTATTTACTATCTATTCCTTTACAGAAAAAGTTTGCAGAGTCTTGCTTCAGGTCACCCAAGCCCATGCTCTGAACCCGACATGTTTTTTTCTATTCCAAAATGCCTCATTAAAAAAATAAAAGTGATTCTGAACAGGAAAAACTAATTTAAAATGTCAGAAATAAAAATAGTTATCGGAGAACTAAATCTGGTAGGAGCTCAAGAATATTAAACACAAACAAGACAAACTTTGCTTCCTTTCCCCCTTTTGTTTCAAAATGTGATATTGCTTACATCATAAACTTTTTTTTTTTAAGTTTTTTGGGTGTTTTTTTTTTAATTTTTATTTATTTATTTATTTTTTACAGAGACAGAGAGTGAGTCAGAGAGAGGGATAGACAGGGACAGACAGACAGGAACGGAAAGAGATGAGAAGCACAATCATTAGTTTTTCACTGCGCGTTGCAACACCTTAGTTGTTCATTGATTGCTTTCTCATATGTGCCTTGACTGCAGGCCTTCAGCAGACTGAGTAACCCCTTTCTGGAGCCAGCGACCTTGGGTTCAAGCTGGTGGGCTTTTCCTCAAACCAGATGAGCCCGCACTCAAGCTGGCGACCTCGGGGTCTTGAACTCTGGTCCTCTGCATCCCACACTCTATCCACTGCGCCACCGCCTGGTCAGGCACATCATAAACTTAAAACAAACAAAAAGACCCCTTCTTTTCCTTACTGGCTTGACTGAAACTACATACAAATGCTTATCTGAAAACTCAAATTTCTAGGGTAATTTCCAAAATAATGAAGAAATGGAATATTGTCTAGGAGACAATATTCCTTATATTTTTCCTTATCTGTTATTTTTTCCTTATCTGTTATTTTCAAAACTGCAAAAATTTCAAAACTGCAAGAAGAGTAAATTCTTCATTTTATTTTATTTTATTTTTAATGAGAGGAAGGGAGGCAGAGACAGACTCCTGCATGCACCCAGATCAGGATCCACCTGGCAAGCCCACTAAGGGGCGATGTTCTGCCCAACTGGGGCCCTTGCTCTGTTGCAACCAGAGCCATTTTTTTTTATTGCCCGAGGCAGAGGCCATGGAGCCATCTTCAGCGCCTGGGGCCAACTCGCTCTAATTGAGCCATTGCTGCAGGAGAGCAGGAGAAGAGAAAAGAAGAGGAGAGAGAGAGAGAGAGAGAGAGAGAGAGAGAGGCGAGAGGGGCAGGGGTGGAGAAGCAGATGGGTGCTTCTTCTGTGTCCCTTGGCTGGTAATCAAACCCAGGATATCCACATGCTGGGCCGACTACCACTGAGCAAACCTGCCAGGGCCAAGAAGAATAAATTCTTAAGGAAAGAAACTGCCAGATTTGAATCTGATGTTTATCCCATGAGGGTAATATATAAACTCTCAGCATTTGGAACTTTGTTTATAAATGTAAAAATTCTGTTGTAACCAAAAGAGAATGAAAAATAAGGCCAGTTGGGGTTTCCTACCCAACAGTGATTTTTCCTTCTTTCTTATTAATAAGAGTTGGAGACTTTGGCCTTTGATCCATGTTGTCCTGTGAGCTAAGGTTTTTGGTCTTTATAACAGTGGCTTTGTTTCTCATAGGTTTCCAGGATAGGTGACTATCGGTTTTAAAATAACCTTAGTGAACAAAGTTAATAATAGTATCTTCTGTGTCTCTTAATTGCCAGGCCCTGTACACGATGTCTGCCTGATAACTCTACAAGGAAGGAGTTCATATTTTCACTTGCTAGATGACACTATGAGATCCAGGTGTGTAAGGGGCATCAGCTAAGACATGACTGAATGACCCCCAAGCTTGACCTCAAACTCCATTCTCTTTCCCCTCTAAACAGGAGGTCTGTCACTGATTGCTTATCTTTTCATTTACGCAATTCTTACTTTGGCGCTTACTATGCGTCAGGCACTGCACTCGGTCCTGGGGATTTGTAGAGAACAAAGCAGGTAACTAACTCTTTTAAGTCCACGAACAAGGTATTTTCCAATGATGATGCGAGATAGGAAGGAAAAGCAAAATCACGGTCCTTGAGATGGGCAAGGACTTTATGCCATTTTTAGATGGCTTCTCTGATTCCTATGCACTTTTGATTTTACAAAAAGGAAACGAGTACAGAGAGGTTAAGCTATCCGTCTACAGTCACACGGTAGGTAAGGCAAAGCCAGGGCTTGAATCTGTCTGATTCTACTTCCTGTCTTTTTAATGACTATGGTATAGAACAGGATTGGCACACTATGGCTCATTGGCCAAGCTCCATCCACCATCTGTTTTTGTAAATAAGGTTTTATTGGAACACAGCCAGACCCAGTTAGCTTAAGCATCGTCTGTGGCTGGTTTCACACTATTATAGTAGAATTGAGTAGTGGTGAGAGACATTGCATGGTGCGCAAAGCCTAAAATATTTACTGTCTGGCTCTTAACAGAAAACGTTTGCCGACTCCTACTGGTCGAAACCAATCATGGTAATCCTATCTTCTGATATCAGTGATTGTTTAGGGCTAACTATATAAACCACTTTGGGCCAGTGAGACTTAGTCTGTATTCAGCTTTGGGGAAACTTCTGAGCAGGACATTCTTACTATTAAAAAAGGTGTGCGGGAAGGCTGCTCTCTTCCTTCCTGCCTCTGCATCAGGATAAGATGAGCAGAGAGAGCTGCAGCTGCCATCCTAAAACCACAAAGGAGAGGAAGATGAATGCATAGGAGACAGCAAGAAGAAATATGGAAAGAGGCTAAACCTTTGGTGACAGGGTTAACCCTCTTAGCCAATGCTCTAACTCTCTGCTTGCAGATTACCTGCTATGCTAGATAATAAACAGTTTAAGTCACTTCTTACAGGCTAGCCCAGGCATGACCAACATACGGCCCACGGGCTGGATCTGGCCCGCGTAATGAGTTTATGCGACCCGCGATTAAATTTTTAATATTCTCCACACGACGCACTGTGGAAATGAAATAAGTGGTACTTTTAAATCGTTTTACATAAACTACGATATATAACCATTGTACAACAATGAAAGTTAAAATCTCAGCTGCTCAAAAGCGGAAGCGTCTTTGATTATTGGAAATCTAGATATTTAAGAAGATAGTGATAGGTGAAAAGAATTCTGCATGTGACTAATTTAGGGTTAACTTCCAATAATTGGTCGAATGGATTCACGATACTTCTTTATTTTTTAAAAAATTCCATTGTAAAGATTGACAACTTTTGTACTCGTCTGTGCATTTTTTATAAGCAATTGAATAATGGAAAATATGGAAACTTAAAAAAACTTGCCAAGGAATATTTAGTAATCTTTAGCTCAACTTATATTTGTGAACAAACTTTTTCTTTAATGAATCTAAATAAAAGTACAGCAAGATCAAGACGGAATGATTTACATTTGGAGGCTGTGTTAAGAATAGCTACTACAAGTATAGAGCCAGATATTAAAAAAGTAATAGGCGATGCAAAGCGCCTCAACACGTCACATTAGTTTTTTTTTGTTAATTTGTTGTACTAAATTACTTACATTTATTCATAAACAAATTACATAATAAATTTTGTTTACTTAAACGAATTGTTTTTGTATATATTTAACATTTTTTAATTTTAATATTTCTTCCGGCCCCCTGAAAAAAATTTTCTTTCTAATCTGGGCGGGGGCAAAAACTGTTGGCCACGCCTGGGCTAGCCCATTACCTGCAGCTGAATTTATCCCATATGATACAAACCCAGGGTCTGGAATTACTATCCTTATTTCATACTTAAGAAACGCAAAATTCCAGGAGATAACGGGATTTACCTTAGGCTCTGTGCATCAAGCTCAACTGTCTAGATCTAATGACTTCTCCTATTCTATTATGCCTTGGGGAAACATACAATCTGTTGGCATTTGAAACTTTGTTTATGCATGTAAAAATTCTGTAACCAAAGGAGAATGAACCCTAAGGACAATTGGGGTTTCCTGCCCAACCATTATTTCTTCTTCCCTACCAACAGAACCTACATGTAGTCTGGGCAACAGTACTCCTATTTTCCAAGGGATGAAAGATATTTGGTCTAAGAAAATTATGGAATTCTTTTTCCCCTTTGCGGGAAGTTTTACCCCCTAGATATTCTGATTCCAGGGGTGGGTCTGGGGGCAGGGCTTGAAAATCTGCATTTCTTTCTTTATATACTAAACTTAACATTTTTTATTGATTTTAAAAAGAGAAGAAGAGGGGAAAGAGAGGGAGAGAGAAACATTGATTTGTTGCTCCACCTATCCACTCACTGGTTGACTCTTGCATGTGCCCCAATGGGGATCAAACCTGCAACCTTGGCATAGCAGGACCAGCTGAGCTATCGGCCAGGGTGAGAGCGGCATTTCTAACAAGCTCCAAGGTGATACCTATGCTTCTGTTTCATAGAACACACTTTGACTAGCACTATTTTGTATCAGAGTGTGACCAACTTTATCTGGAAAGGGCCAGGTGATAAATATTTTAGGGTTTGTGGTCCATATAGTTTCTGGCAACTACTCAACCGTGCTATTGCAGCAGTCACAGACAACACATTGAGTGTGTGTGGCTGTGTACCAATAAAACTTCATTTACAGAAGTGGATGGTGGGCCAGGTTTTGCCTGCAGGCCATAGTTTACTGATCTCTGGCTTAGATCAATCATGGCTCATTTCCTGGTCCTGGGCTCATCTCTTTTTTTTTTTTTTTTTTTTAGGTGATCTTTTCTGGTTTTTTATTTATTTATTTATTCATTTTTAGAGAGGAGAGAGAGAGAGGGAGAGAGAGAGACAGAGAGGGAGAGAGAGGAGAGAGAGACAGAGAGAAGGAGGGAGGAGCTGGAAGCATCAACTCCCATATGTACCTTGACCAGGCAAGCCCAGGGTTTCGAACCGGCGACCTCAGCATTTCCAGGTCGATGGGCTCATCTCTTGAATACAGAGTTTACTAGAAGCTGAACCAATGAGGGTTCTCTTAGGAAGGAAACCATGGGTGATGGCTGTTGGGTACCAGCTAAACTATTGTGGTTCAAGCCAATCAGACACGGCACAATTCTTTGGTTATTGTTGGCGGAGGTGAGAGCTAGCTATTTCCCCGCAACCTAGCTACACAGGTTATAAAATCTAGTCTTGCTCCAAATTCTGCCACTTCGATAGCCAAACATTCGTGAGCAAAGTAAGCACAAAACAGTCCATACAACCTGTTCTGGGAGCTTGGTGAAGTCCTAGTACTCCTTCAGGTACTCTGGCCGCACCCTACACGGAAGGCTCACCTGAGGCAGGTATGACAACATTCCAAGGGCAGGATTCTGTGCTCCTCGGTCAGCGTGACACAGCTGGAGCCTCCTCAACCAGAAGCCGGACACAAGATCAATCAGGAAAGCGAGATGTGGGGTGTAGGTGAATGATGAATCATTAGATCTTAGAGTATATTCTAGTCTATGTACATGTCTTGAATACTTTTAATTTCATCACTACAAATCCATTTCTAACACCATCACGCTAATCAACAAATCACCGATTGCACCAATGAAAACCTATGTCTAAGTTGCAAGAAGTACTGTTGCTAGAGTGTGGTCCTTTCTGCCACAGTATTGGCTAACTGTCCCCAAACCATGCATTCTTGATCGCTAATTAGCTGACCACTCCTATAGCTGTATTTAGACTAACTTCCCGGACAGTCTCAAACAGGTTATACTGAAGTATTTTAAAGTGTCGACTCTGTCACTGAGAGGTAACCACCTATGTATACTCCAGGGCCAGTTACAGGAACAAAAAAAATGATATGCTTAAAATTCTGGCAGGGAAGGGAGTGGGTACTAAAAAAAAAAAAAAAAAAAAAAAAAAAAAGAATGTGGTGCTATTTATTACTGTTCAGAGAATTCATAAGAAGTAATACCAGTTCTAGTTTTGTGAGCTAACTCAGCCCCACGGCTTCCGGGCCTTAGGTAATTTTCCAGCTCTACCAGGTAAAAGTACAGATAAGGAAACAGGCACAGATAAAACGTAAAAACGTACCCGTGGCTCCGCTGTCACCAAAACTGGGTTTAAATCTAGTCTGTGTGCACCTAGGTAAGTTACTAATGCTCGTTACAGAGGTTGTGCAGCTTCAGGTAGAATACAAGGCCCTCTGGAGTTGTCAGGAAGTGGCCTCATGTATATATAAAAGGGGAATAATGATCGGAACGGTGAAGGAATCCGGCATGTGAAACGGCCCAGTATGTTCTGTCAGTGTCCTTAGCCCGAGTTTTAGGTAAGACCCAGGCCCAGAGAGCCAAGTTATTTTCCCAAAGACAGGCAGAGGCAGAGTCTGTGACCATGACAACTATACAATAGTGCCACCCACACTAAAATAACATACTCCGGGCATTGGGGTAAATCTTCTATTGGAGGCTTTTCCTGGAAAGTTAAAGACACTTATCAGAGATTCACGTTTTACATTTAAATGAGGAAGTTGGAAAAATATTTAAACATGTGCAGTGCCCTGGGTGGTCTCCTGGATCTATCTCTTGCTTCAACAGTGTCTGGACGGAACAGACCCAGGGATGCCCCCTCCTCCAACCTCTGACCATGGTAGGATGCCGCCAACACCCAGCAATGCCCAGGATGGCCTTCTCCATCCACTCACCACCTTCGGAACCAGCTCGGCCATCCTCAGCCTCCGAGACCAGCCAACACCGTTTTTGACCTTAACTTCTTATTGCTGAACAACTAGGAGCTCACAAATTCGTCAAAATTACTGTATTCCCCTGGAGTGGAAGCTGCCATCAACCTCCTGGTCACCCTGCATCTGCGGGCCTCCTGCACCTACCTCTCTCTGGGCTCCTGTTTCCACTGTGATGATGCGGCTCGGGAAGGCCTGGGTCACTTCTCTGTGAGTTGGCCAAAGGGAAGTGTGATGGCACTCAGCGTCCCTTAAAGATGCAAAACCAGCGTGGTGCCCGCGTGCTCTTCCAGGCCGTGCTGAGGCCTTCCCGAGATGAGTGGGGTAAAACTCAGATGCTATGGAAGCCGCCATGGCCTTGAAGAAGGACCTGAACCAGGCCCTTTTGGACCTGCACGCCCTGGGTTCTGCCCACACAGACCCTCAGCTCTGCAACTTCCTGGATTGAGCAGGTGAAACTCATCAAGAAGATGGCTACACCTGAGCAGCCTCCGCAGGCTGCCAGGCCCCCCCCCCCCCTTGGCTGGGCGAGTGTCTCTTGGAAAGACTCACTCTCAAGCATTACCAGGAGCCTTTGGAGCCCAGAGGACTGTGAGGGGTCTCTCTGCATCCCCTGGTGTCTGGCTTTTGCCTGAGCCCCTCCCTGAAACCACTAGGCATCTTTTTAACCACCCTGGGGCCCTCTCCCGTGCCTTGTACCAAATGGAAACAATAAAGCTTTTTGCAGTCAACAAACAAACAAACAAACAAACAAATGTGGTGTTTGGCCAGTATAGACAGAGTTAGATTCAAAAGCTTGTCATCAGAGTTCTTGCTCTTAGGATTTCAGCAGATAAAGTTCCGAGATTATGTGTTTATCAACTAGAGTGGACGTTTATCCTTTTTTCAGTCACTTACCATCTGAATCCTAAACTTGGTGAGTTGGTCCCCTGTGATTCTTGGTAGGAAGCAAAGCACGCTTTTCATCAAAGTAAAAAATGTCACAAATGGATTTTCAGCCCTGCTAGCAGCTAGGGTGTGGACAAGTGACCTACCAATCAGAGGCAGCTGCCCCAGACAAGGTGAGAGCAGATGTTATCAAGCTAGGATGTGGTCATACTAGATTAGGGTGGGCCCTAATCCCATGCCTGATGTCATTATGAGAAGAGGGAAATTTGGACACAAAAAAACAAAAGGAAAACACTGTGTCAGGATGGAAGCCAAGATTGGAGTGGTGTGGTCACAAGCCAAGGATTGCTGGCAGCCACCAGAAGCTGGAAGAGAGACTCCCTCAGAGCCTGCAGAAGAAACCAATCCTGATGACACTAATTTTGAACTTCTAGCCTCCAGAAGTAGTGAGAATAAATTGCTGCTGTGTTAAGCAGTGCGGTTTGTGGTCATTTGTTACAGCCGCTGTGAGGAACTAATGCAATTACCAACATTTAAAAAAGGGTTTCCAATCAGAGATGTCCAGGTTTTTGGTGTCCCAAAATGAACATTGGAAATTTTGATACAATAGTCTAGGCCAGCGGTTCTCAACCTGTGGGTCACGACCCACAGGTTGAGAACCGCTGGTCTAGGCTCTTCATAGGCCTGAGAGCAAGTCTTCTCTTGTTTTTTCTGCGCCAGAATTTCCGGATGGGTTTGGCAGCCTTGGCACACGGGTAGCGATGCACACTCTGGGGGTCCCTCGAACCCTTCAGTGTATTCATGATATCAAACCATTTTACAATGATGCACACACGCTACACTCTCTGTCCCCCTTCTCATTCTTCACAAAGGTAGTGGGAGTGAACCTCATGAGCAGAGTGAGTTTTCCAGAGCATTGTGGGCGCCATTTCCACCGTCTGGAGGAAGAGCAGCCAGGTGACCGAAGCTGCCTTCTAGGAGCTGGAAAGTTAAGGCATTCGCGAAAATGTAAAAATAAAGACACTCCACTCACTACGTTTTTGGCAGGAAGAGAGTTCTTTGGCCTAAAATATGTTAATGTCAACATAGAAGAGGTTAGTTATTAGTAAATGAATTAAGGGACATTTTGAAAATTTCTCAGATGTAATTTTGAATAGGTAAATATAAATAGACCTAACTCAAATAAAAGCTCTTTGGGGTCACCAATGACCAGAATATTTGAGGACTGCTGACTTAGAGCAATGTCATGCCTCCTTTCCTGGAGCTCTTAATAGGAGGGAGACTATTTCCTGTTATTTTTTGCAGAGCAAGAAAAAAAATTGTGGTTAAATAAGTATAGGCTTGGGATTCTGAAGGCTTCAGTCTAAAACTTTATTCTGGGACTGACAAAGTGGGCGATACGGGACCAGTGACCCGAAGAACCCTCCTGAGCCTCAGTTTCCTCTTTGGGGGATAATAGGACCCAGCTTTTAGGGGACTTATAAAGCTTGAAGTAGTGCTTATTGACCGTTAGTAATGTGAAGCCTTGTTCTGTGGAAGGAAGGGGTGGACCAGAGCCTTCTGACTCAGCAGTTGTGCCCTGGGTCTGAGACTCTGCATTTATAACAAGGTCCCAGGGGGTGCCGATGCTGCTGGTCCCCTGACCACAGCGGAGAACCCCTGGTCTTGAAAATACCCCGTGAGAACTCTTTAGTTCTCCACGTCCATTTTCAATGCCTATCTATTTAAAGGCCCAGCCTCTTTCTTTCCCTTTTTCTGTTTCTTTTGCTGCATTTTGAGGCCCAGTTTCCCCTAATCTGGGTTCCTCTAGTCCTGACTGGCTCCCCACCTTCACTCTTCATTGAATGAGGATGAATGGAGCACACACTCTGTGCTGGGCCCGGTTCTGAGCCTCGGTCCTCCAGGGTCAGGGATTGTCCCGAGCTTTCTCCGGGCTGGAATTGGCTTAGAGGTTTTGGAGCTTGGTGTGGCTGTCAGGATCAAGCCCACACTGCATGCCTGGCTAAGAAGCCCTGCTGGACCTGGCCTACTGGAGGTTCACCAGCAGGTGACACCTGTCAGGCCTGTAACTCAGCATCTGTCATAGAGATGACACACACGAGCTCTGTGTCACTAAGACCCAGCCTTGGATCGGCTGGGAGTCAGGAAACTGGCCAAGCCCAGTGACTCATTGGTTCTCAACTGGGGCAGGTGGGGGGAAGACTTTGCACCTCCTCTTACACTGGCAATATTGGAGGCATTTTTGATTGTCACAATGCGGGGAGGGTGCTGGTTGTTATCTAGTGGGCGGAGGCTAGAGATGCTGCTAAACATCCTACAATGCCCAGGACGGCTCTCTCCATCCCCCCAGTCCTGCCCCACCATGGCAGAGAACTATCTGGCGCCAAATGTCAGGATTACTGAGGTCAAGAGATACTGGATGAGTCTGCCAAAGCCTTGACCTGCCCTTATCTACACCCCAGATTGAACCCATCGTATTTCATATTTCTCTCTGTCTTACTGTCCCTTCCTTGAGTCAGGGGCACTGTTCCTACATATCTTCTTCAGGGGCTGGTTCCTGCTCATCCGTCAGGGCTGATTCAAATGTCCCTCCCCAGGGAGCCTCCCCTGACCACCTCCGCAAAGCTGCTCTGCCCTCCCTGCTTATCGTCCATTAGGCAGCCTCTTTATTTCCTCCTAGTGTCGATCCCAATCAGATCGGACAGTGATTTTATTAGGTGGTTGTCTCCTGCACCTGATGTGACCATTTGGATAACAAGAATAAGAATAAGAATAAAAGAATAAGCAACGCATCACATTTCTAAAGTGTGAAAATCCTAAACGCCGAGGCATCTTCGTCTATTAAGATTTGATAAGAGAGTCAGCTGCATGTTTTTCCTCCAGGAATAGGGAGAATAAACCGCGGCAGTGAGTGGCGGAGCCCAGATTTGAATCCAGGAATCTGATTCCCCGAGTTGAGTCTATAGGCACGAGGCTATCTTAGGAAGGGGGGGGGCTGGTGCTTGCTGATGGGACGAATGAAGGGGTGACAAGCTGGCTGGTCCCTGTGCCCTCTCCAGGTCTGGTGTGCCTGCTGCTGGGGAGATTCCTGCCTTTCTTCCTTCCCGGCCAACGGCTCTGGTTGTAAAGGTGCATGGAATTGTGCATGTAGGCACACACGCTCACACAGACATACACACACCCTCAGAGCAGGGCTACACACGATTACATTTCCTGGAGCTTTGGGGCCTCCTGTTGTTTTTGTTTTCAGCAACCTCATTTTTATGAATCAGGTGACAGATCCCACTAGCAACCGGGCAGAGAAAGAAAACAGACGCTTTTGCAGCTCGGCAGGATTGAGCCGGTGGTAGAGCCTCTGCCTCCATCAGGGCACAGCCCCTGGTAAAACAGCCTTGTCGTTTTCTCTCCTCTGGCTTCGGGAGCTGCGCTGGTCCTGAAAACTCGAAGCCACAGTGAACCGGAAAAGTGTCATTTGTCTTCTGGGTACTAGCCCAGAATAGGGCAAATGGGGGACAGTAATGCTGTTTCTGCAAATGTGCAGGCATTGTTTCCTCCAGTCAAGACGGGAAGTGAGCTTGAACGCTTTCTTGAGAAGGTATGAAGTTGTGTCTGTAAAGCAGCGGGAAATCAGCGTGGTTTGAAGTGGGCAAAGATGTGTTCAAAAGGCTCAGAGGACCGGGATGGGCTATAGGCTGGCATCGGGCTGCTGTTGGTGATTAAAACACAATTGTAGTCTGGTGAATACTAGATGGTTTTCTTTATGTTTAAAAAGAAGGCATGTAGCTATGTGTGTGCACTTATGTGTAAAAACATAGAAAAAGGGTAAGAAGACTACACTCTCCCCATTAACACCGGAAGTAAGTGAGAAACAGGTGGGGGTGGGAGAAGGGGCGTGGGTCACACAGAGAGAAGCTCAGCTCCCTATTAGATCACACACACCTCAGTGTTCTTCCTTCACTCGTGTGATCTATAAATAGATAAAAACGCACAAGGGTAACTTGCAAAAAATAAGTAAAGAAACAAACAATAACCCCCCACCCCCAACCCAAGGAATCAGCTTCACAATAAACAAAAAGCCCGTTAGCCTCTAAGAATTGGAAGAATCCAGACACAAAGGACTTCCTGGTTTGGGGCATTACTAGTTAAATCTTGTTTGGAAGTTTAGAATTCTACCCTGCCCCCAACAAGGTTAAAACAGTTATTGAAACTTCCCTGTTGAATAAAAGGGAAATGCTCTCTCTCTCTCTCTCTCTCTCTCTCTCTCTCTCCTACTCTGTTTAAATTTATGCACATTTCTTTTATGTATACTGTTCTGTTTTTTTTTTTTTTAAATAAGTAGGAAACCTTCCAAATGACTGACGGTCTTTATAATCTATCTTTTAAAATATAAATCCTACTAGATTATAACGTACCACATCCTACCTTTCAATATTAAAGAGAAAACCACATTTAAAAAACCAGTGCTTTTTCAAAGCCTAAGAGAGGGATCCAGTTCTGGAGGATGTGAGATTATGTGCAAATGTTCTTGGTTTTTTTTTGTTTTTGTTTTTTTTAGTTTATCTATTGTAAACTCATCCACCAACCTTCTTACCTTCAGGTAACATTGCAGTAGACGTTTCACTAGATTGTCTGTTACTTTTGTTTAATTTATTCCTTATAACTTGGGTGAAACAGGACTAGGAATTGAAAGAGGAGCTGAGGAGACGATGATGGAACAGGAAACTGAGGACCAGGTTTGCCCAGACACCAGAATTCAGCAAAATGGCAGCTGCCGGCAAGCTAGGCGTTGAGAAGCTCTTCCAGTTCTGAATGTGCAACTGGCTTTTCTTAGGAGAACACGAGCATGCTTCATTACCAGGGCTTTAATTGTATGCACGGGAAGAATAAATAACCAGCACGGGCGGATCTTGATAAAGACTTGTGAAGCGGGCAAATTAATTTCTCAAGGCTGGGATTTTTAACGTTACTGGATACACCGCTGATGGGCAAGAGTTTGTCAGTATCCCTGAGGTTTCTCAGACTTGCGGAATTGTGTTAGGAAATGTCTATTTGTGCCCACCTTTCTGTGTTTCTACTAAATAACGATCGTGCAAGAAATTTTGTTCTCATTGATCAGAGGAGATAGGAAACGTCCTTTGAAGGCTCATCCAAATGTTAAATGTTGTTACTGTCTTTTCACAGGACTATTATCATATTAGTTCTTATTTGCTCCTCATAGCAACCTGGAGGCTGTCAGAACAAGCAACCTTAGTCTGAGGAAAGAGGGATATAAAGGTTAGCTCAGCACAGAAACAATTGGTCAGAAGCAGTTAGGGGTCCCAGTCTCTATGGCTCAGCCTCTTCAGTGAAGACCGGTACGGTTGCTATCAGGTTTTGTTTAGGTGGAGTTTTGGCAGCTCCAGGGTTCTCTTGTGCTACAGGTTCTGGGAAAATCCCAGGAGCAAAATAAAATCCAAAGAAGAGGTTTACTTAAGCATGACTCACCCCAAATATCTGCCTCAGACTTTGGGGAAGGGACTGATTTTACCTTTGTCACTAGGTACACAACCAGGAGTGTTTGCAAGCCTGGCCAGGAACTTGTCTATTTTTACTTTATTACTTAAGGTGACTGTACAGCTGTTGATCTTAGGGGACCACCCTAGATCGCCATGAGTGAATGGGGACATGATTCTGCAGATATAGATAATAATCCTAGACAATAGCAGGCTCCCTTTTACTAGAGGGGTGTGAGCCTTTCTTTACAGAAAGGAAAACTGAATCACGAACTGGAGAACAATCGTGACACAGCAGGTCTATACCAGAGTCAGAAACAAAAGAATGGAACTGAGTCGCATTTCCCTGCTTACCTCTTAGGCTACACTGTCTTAAGGGTAGGTTTTGATCTAAAACTTTTTTTTTTTTTCATTACAACGGTAACTCAGAAGGGAGTATCTAGATATTTAAATGGATGATCTATTGGTTTTTGCTTAAAGAAAGACAAATAAAAGTAACCATGCAAATCAGGAATTTAGTGGTGGTGGTGGGCCGGCAATAGATTTCAGGCACATACAAAGTGATGTAGAAATAACAACGATAATAAAATGAATAATAAATAATAATCATAACTCACTTATGGCTTTATGTCAGATAATGTTATAGGTACTCTATAAGTATTGATTCATTGAATGGTCACATCAACCCAGTAAGATAGGTGCTATTATCATTCCTACTTTAGGCGGAGAAAACTGAAGCGCAGCTGAGGCTGAGGAACTTGTGCAAGGCTGGTAATGAGAAAATCTTAGTCTCCACCCTTCTCTGGTGAGGATTCTGAACACAGGTTTAGGCATCGATTCATTCCATTTTTTCCAGGGCTTCACTAACACTAAACCTGCTTGGGAAGCTTTGTGCGGATTAGAAAAAGGCGCCCCCTTGGGACAGGAGCTGCATTTTTGAGTTGTCCCCGCATGGCTAGTGGAGGAAGGGCCAAATATCAGCTGACACTCATTTCTCTGCAATGGGTACCCAACCTTCGTGTTTGCGG
The DNA here is from genome assembly GCF_036850765.1 of Saccopteryx bilineata. NCBI lineage: Eukaryota > Metazoa > Chordata > Mammalia > Chiroptera > Emballonuridae > Saccopteryx > Saccopteryx bilineata. Next base: position 188,895,363 of record NC_089495.1, on the reverse strand, counting down.
TGTTGCCATGGCTCCCACACCGCTGCTTTGAGACTTTGGGCTGCATCATTAATGTCTGTGAGGCTCTGTTTTCCCATTTTAAAAATCAGGATGATGTCGCTGACCTCAGATCCGAGGCTTGTAGTGAGGATTAAACACTGAATTTACTTGGCACACAGGAAGCACGAAGGAGGCGAAATCAAACATGAGATAGATCATACCTCTTGTTGGATCATAAACATCCTTGGAGACAGGGAGCAACCACCTAGAGAGTCATTGTGAAATGCTATGAACAATATATCACAAAAAAGGCATGGGTATTTTATAAGCCCTGGATCATGTCTTCAATGCTTATCTTTAAACAATGTTGGTGCTTGAATAACTTGTACAATTAAGCTGTGCTCTCAATTAATTCGCTTCTTTGGATTCCTGTCTTGAGAGAGAGAGCTATATTGAAATAAACAGAGTGGCTATCAGTAAATCTGGGAAATGCCTTCAGAATGCCTTTCACTGAGTTTGAATGGGCTGACAGGTATTATGTGATGTTACACATGTTAATGTGGGTATCAAACAGCCCACATGTGCATCTCAGAGCTGCCACTTACAAGCAGGGTGTATTTTCTAAGCCATGCTGTGCATTAGTTTCTCATCTATAAAATGGGGATACTAACAACTCCTCTCTCATAGACTTGTCAAGTTACATGAGAAAACTCCATAGAAAATGTGTCGCACCATCCACGGCAAATAGTAAGTGCTTAAAAAGATGTTAAGTGGACTAATTAATTGACGATGATCATTAAATAGAATGTAGACCTAAGGGCAGCATTGGTGTTTTCTGATTCTCTTAAATTCTTTAACTATATTCAATAAATCCTTGTTGAGTGATTGATCAGTGTTGTCTCTCTTGCCTTCTTAGAGGATGTAACGCTTTTTCTTCAACCACTGGATGAGTGTAACATTTCGTTCCAGATGTGCACGTGAGTTTCTGTAGCTAGGAAGGAGCTTGGGGCAGTGGGTTGGTTGGCATCTTTCACTGTTTAATTGCCAGGAGCTGGGTTCTTGAAAGCTCAAGTCAGGGTGACTGCTTTTTGTTTCTCTCAGCATTTTGGCTAGGGCTTCTTTTTTATTTTTTTATGTGTCAAAGGCCAAAGTCTAGTCTGGACTTGGAAGGTTGATGGAAGCCAGTAAAAGGAGTTCTCTCTCCCTGTGCCCATTTGGTAAGTTAAAAGCATGAATGATGCAACCCCACTACCTACTTTTGTGTATTGAGAAGATTTCCCCCTGAGCACTGCTGAGTTAACTGAATTAGGAAAGGTTACTTCAAGCTTTCCTCACATGTAACAGGTTCCTCTATGCAGCAGATATTACTGGTTGCCTAACAACAAGTTGCCTTGGTTACAAGTAGTAAGGACTACTAAACGATAGGTTAACCCATAAGGATGTTTTCCCCCCTTCACATAATAAGTAGTCTTAGATTCCAGGGCTGCTGGGAAATTCCAAGAAAGTCACCAAGGACTCAAACTCCTTTTGCCTTCCTGCCCCACTGTCCTTTGCACGTGGCCCTCAACTCATGATTCCATGATGACCTCTTATTGCAAGAATGGGGACATAGCCACATGGGAAGAGGAGGAGAAGGTAACAGGTGTGCATGCTGGCAGGATCTTTGCCTTCTTATCAGAAAAAAAAATTATGCAAGGAAGTTGGGTAAATCAAGCTTTGTTTCTTTTTCTTTTAAAAAAATTTTTAATTTTAAAGCTGGGCTTAATGACATCCTGAATAATTCTAGGATTCTGTTTAAAAAGAATGAAGACGAAGGACATTTGATGAGAAGCCAGTAGTGTCTACCAATTACCACATGGCTATTCCCTCTTCTCTTACAGCTATTGATCCTCCTCTGGGTGACTCATGCTTCAAGAATATTTGTACTTGCCCTGAGAGGCGAACTCTGACTAGTTTAAGTTATTCAGGGCAATCCTTTTCCTCTTATCAATGGTTAACTTATGCATTGACATGTGACATCATTTTGGGCAATGAGATTTGAGGGAAAAGGTGTCAAAGGGCCTTAGGGAAAAGGTTCTTCCTAAAAAAAAAAAGACTCAATGAACTGAAGAGTTATTTTTCTGCTTCTAGATGCTGGTGGATGAAGGTGTGATGGCTGGAACTATGCAGTGATGTTGCAGACATGAGGGAAGCTGGCCTGGTAGGACAAGGCTCATACGCTGGGGTTGGCATAATGGAAAGATAGTAAAAACTCATGTCATTCAAGAGGCCACTGAACTGCTAAATTAGTTGAAGCTACTTTTCTTCCAGACTTTTTTTTTTTCTTTTGTATTTTTTTGAAGCTGGAAACGGGGAGAGACAGTCAGACAGACTCCTGCATGCGCCCTACTGGGATCCATCCGGCACACCCACCAGGGGGCGATGCTCTGCCCACCAGGGGGCGATGCTCTGCCCCTCCAGGGCGTCGCTCTGTCACAACCAGAGCCACTCTAGTGCCTGGGGCAGAGGCCAAGGAGCCATCCCCAGCGCCCGGGCCATCTTTGCTCCAATGGAGCCTCAGCTGCGGGAGGGGAAGAGAGAGACAGAAAGGAAGGAGAGGGGGAGGGGTGGAGAAGCAAATGGTCGCTTCTCCTGTGTGCCCTGGCCGGGAATCGAACCCGGGACCTCTGCACGCCAGGCCGATGCTCTACCACTGAGCCAACCGGCCAGGGCCGACTTTTTGTTTTTTTTTATGTGAGATGATAACATTCCTTACTGTTTAGCTATTTTGAGTTGGATTTTCTGCTACTTGCACCCAAAGGGCTTCTAATTGATACCTTTGTATGATGAGACTGGTAGACTGGGTCAATTAAAAAAAAGTTATATATATGTAAATATATATATAATATATATACAATGATATATTTATATATATATACATATACAATAATATATATATATATACACACACACCTTTAAATAATAGAAGAAACTATGTCTCTAACTTTATCTCCTCCCATTTCCCTCTATTTTGCTGCTGTTCTTTTACCAAGCCAGGGGCGCTCCGACCTCTGGGTCGTCAGCCTAGTCTTGTTCCCTCTGCCTGGAATGCTTCCTCTCAGATAAACATTTAGCTTCCTCCATCACTTTGTTCTGTCTCTACTCAAATACTGCCTTATCAGAAAGGCTTCCTGGACTACCCTGTCTAAAATACAGCTCCCGCCCCCTGCCTGCTCTGCCATCTCTTCACCCTGCTTCCTTTTTCTTCTTCACAGAACTTACCACCAATGGAAAGGGCACCTCACTCAGTATTTGCCTCTCTGCTTCTTGACTGTCTCATCTCTTTTTTGTTGTTGTTAACAGCTCGATCCAGTTCCGCAGACAGTTCCTGGTGTATGGTGGTTGCTCTTTATATATATGATGAATAAATAGAAAAGTTCATTCAAAGTTTCACTTCTGGAACTTCCATTCTGCAGTGATTTAAGAGGACAGGATATGGAGTCAAACACACCGGACTTTGAACTCGGGCTCTGCCACTTGGCAGCTATGTGCACCTACCTGGTCAAGGTGCTTTGTTTCTTCATTGATAACATAGTTTTTTTAAAAGCCATAATTTATTAAAAAAAAAAAAAAAAAAAAAAAGGGAAAACATAGCTCACCCACTTGTTAGAGACGAATAAGAGAATGGGTTCGAAGCCCCGAGGCGGTGACACGAGGTAAATACATAAGGTTTGGAGTATTACTGTGTGATAGCTGAAGGAGTTGCCCGGGACCCAGGGGACGGTGTACTCACTTTCCCAAGGGAGGCTTTGAGAGGAGGCTTGAAATGTTTCATCAGACAAAATGTGGGAGAATTGTGAAAAATGTGAAGCTAAACAAATATCTTGAAAGTGCTGTCTGCCTCGGTCAGTGGTAAGAAAACGAGAACATTCTGTATACACAGATGTTATTAAAGATGATGTGTACCCGAGCCTCGGCTCCTGAGCCATCTGCCACCGCAAATCCTCCTGTATTCCTCGGAAGCAGAGCGTTGCTTCCTCCCTCCTCCCTCTCAAGCTTGACCAGTATAAATACTGCTAATCGCCAGCGTGGAAGAATCGTCCCAGTTAGCTATTTTTAGCTTTTCCTCTTGAAGTTTTCTATTTCACATTTTAAGTTCGTTTTCAAAGTGTTCTCTCAACCCAAATAAACTCAGGCTCAGAAATGAAAGGATTTAGGTTATTACTTTCTGATGCTCTCTAGGGAATAGGTAGTGAGGCCACTTCTGCCGGAGGCTGGGTCCATGTATTCTACAATTGTGAGTCGCCTGCAGGCCACGCATGCGCACTGCAGCCTAGTGGGTTATGGTGAGCTCCTTGAGAGGCACCCAACTTTCCAGATAACCCGCTAAAATATCATCTTTCAGGAGTTTCTAATCATATGCCCTACAGTCTCTTAGTTTGGATCCTCCTACGCCCTGTTGGGAGTATTATTATCACACTTGATCCAAGGAAGCAGGCCATTTCATTCATTCATTCACTCACTCGCTTATTCAACAATCATTATTAGGTGCCTACTGATGCCAGGTAGTGTGTTCTCAGGGCATTTCTTTTCTAGTAGGGGAGCTAGGGAAGCACTAAGAAGTAAAAAGTTAATTTATAAGTCAATACAGAATTGAATACCTGTTATATACAGTTATTATAATTACAATTAGTAAATTAATTGAATTTCTCCATACATGACAACCTTGATAGAATACCTATTACATGGTAGGTGGTATCCTAAGCTCTCTTTATATTAACTTGTTTAATGCTTCCCTATTTTACAGATGAGGAAACTAAGGAACCAAAAGGTTAAGTATCTTAAAAAGTCCCACAGCAGTTAAGTGGTCAGTGAGATTTGCAGGTCGACCCCACATAACAGTACTTTGTATGATCTTTAGGCGAGCCCATGAACAAGCGGACAAGAGGACGTTAGGAGCTGACAAGTGCCATGAAGGGAGGTGAGCTGGACAATGATGAGGGGTGGGACTGGTGGACGGTGGGGGCTGCTCTCATGTCGGGGAGGCCAGGCAGAGACCTGAGGGGTGAGAAAGGGCCAGCAATCTGAGAGAAAACAACAACAACCCTGCCGGACGAGAGAACAGAAAGGGTAAATGCTTGAAGCACCAAGGAGTAGGGCATATTTCAGAAACGGTGACCAGGGTGTGTGGCCAGGGCAAGCTGGACCAGGGGGAGCTAAGGGTGGAAAGGTAGGCTGGGGCCAGATCCTGGTGGGTTTTAATTCAAATACCATTCAAAAAGGAAAATTGCTCAGTGAATCATTCTGCTCAGGGTTCTGTGGGGGCTTGTGGCTGGCATTTATCACAGAGCTCAGGGAGGTGCAGAAAACCTATTTAACATTATCCCTTGTGGCAGAAAACCTCTAAGTATTTTTGAATCTTTCCTTCCTTAGTAAGTCTCTGAACATAATTGAGTCTCTCCGGAATGACTGGTGGTCTGACCTGGGTTACAGCTTTGCAACCAGTGATCCACGTTGAGCTCCAGTGAACTTGTGACACTTTGAGCTGAACTTATACTAACCTCAAGACTTCCCCGAAGCCGTGTTTCCTTGGTTATGGATTAAAAATAAATTCTGATGAATATTAAACTATTTTCCTTTGATTTACATGATTTCTAAAAATGGAACACAGGAGTCAAAAATAGGGCAAAAGAAGGTAGGCTTTATGCAACTGGTTTCCAGTGAATCAAGATTTTACTGTTGTTTGTGTATGCCTTCATAGTGGGGACTCTGTGGACTTATAGCTTTGGCAGATAAACAAAAGAGTTGAGTTAAGGGGAAATAAATAACCTGGCTAACAATCCAATATTTTGCAACAAAAATTAATGCACTGGCACCACTTGGCACTGATATAATTAGCTAAACACTCTGAGTACAACAATCAGAACATATCGATTGTCCTGACAGTTAAAGCCTGTTGGAACCAAATTAATCACTATGAGGGGTAAGGGAAGACCATTTTGAAAGCTCTTTAGAGGGGAATACCTGGGGATTTTCACAGAACATTCATCAAGAGAAAAGCAAGAGTTCAGGCAGCCTGAGTTAGAATCCCCTAAATTCCAAATGTCTTGCTGTGTGACCTTGGGAAAGTTACTTAACTTCCCTGAGCCTTGGGTTTTCTCATTTGCAAAATGGGCATAACAATAGTACCTATTTTGCTGGGTTGTCCTTAGGGCAATTGATAAATCAATTTATAATTGATAACAGCGAAGTAAGGGAGTTAGTTCAGAGTCTGGTGTAAGTAAGTCTTCAATAAACATATCTATTTCTTTCCTTTTCCATCATACCTTTCCTAGTCCTTAGCCTGTGGCCCCAGGGCCACTGTCCCACAACACAGCTCTTCACAACCTCAGGAGGGAGAAGAGAGGGCATAGGGAGGTCCACAGTGCAGAGCAGGGAAGCCATCCCAGGGTGCCTTGCAGAGAACCTGCCCCATACAAAAAAGGCTTTGCTCTATGACAGGGTTTCTAGTGACATTCTGGGACAGGCAATCCTTTGTTGCGGGGACTGTCCTGAGCACTGTAAGATGTTTAGTAGTGCCTCTAGCTTCCACATGTTAGATGTCAACAGTTGTGACAACCAAAAATGTCTCCAGACATTGTCAAGTGTGCCCTGGGGATAAGCCAAAGGGTACATCTTAAATTTATTGTTTAAAAAACTATTAATTAGATCATGTAATCTAATTGCTAGGGAAGAGAGAGGGAGAAGAATAGAGGAAAGAAAGGAAGGAAAGAAAGAAGAAAGGAAATAAGGAAGGGAGGGAGGGAGAGGAAGGGAAGAAGGAAGGAAGGAAGGAAGGAAGGAAGGAAGGAAGGAAGGAAGGAAGGAAGGAAGGAAGGAAGGAAGGAAAGAAGGAAGGAGGGAAGGAAGGGGGAGGGAGGGAGGAGGGAGGAATGAAGGGAGGAAGGGAGGGAGGGAGGAAGGAAAGAAGGAAGGAAGGAAGGAGGGAAGGAAGGGGGAGGGAGGGAGGAGGGAGGAAGGAAGGAAGGGAGGGAGGGAGGGAGGAAGGAAAGAGGGAGGGAGGGAGGGAGAAAGGAAGGAGAGAGGGAAGGAAAGAAGGTGGGAGGAAATGTATGCATATGAATAGAACTGAACTGAAACTAATTAGAACAAAACATTCCTATCTACTCTTACGAAAGTTTTATAAAACATCCTTGGAATCTAGTTTTTCTATGTGTGAATTTATATATCAAAATATCTTTGGACTCACCCATAACACACTTAATATAATCACAACCAGCAGAGGCTCCTAGACCAGACACGATGGCTTTGAATCTCAGCTGCATTCCTCACAAGCCACATGACAGTGCTAAGCTACCTCCATTTTCCCGTCTATAAATGGGAATTTTCATCGTACCTAACTAAGCACGTTGCCTGAAACACTTATCATGGGCTCTTTACCTTTGCAAAAATATGTATGGCGTAGGCCATGTGCCAGACATAGTGCTAAGTGCCTCCCACAAATCAATTCGGATGCCGGTCAGATAACCATTTGAAATAGGTGTAAATTTGTACCCATTTTATAGGCAAGGAAACATATACTTAAGAGTAATGACTGTGGTCACACATCTAGGAGGTAAAAAGTATAGCAGTTAGCTCCTGGATTATTCTGCTATCCTGCTTCCTTGATACTGATATTATTTAGAATTAGAAAACTGATCCTAGAAAGAACAGGAGAAAAGTCAGTCTGTCTCCACCTCCAGGATCCTCTTGCCTTGGGATAATCCAGGGATCTTAGTGCCCTACCTCCATTGATAGAACCACTTATTTTCTGTAGTCACCTGCTAGAGACAGGCCAGGCCATTCAGGAAACCAAGGAAATAACCCCAAGTCAAAAAGATGCCCGAGCATTTGCAGATGCCTGCGCTTGGTGCTTTGCTACAATGTCTTTGATAACCTAAGTGACATTCTGTCACTTCTGTGGATTCTATCAGTCATACAACCAATCCTGATAGGACAGGGAAGGGCTTCCGCAACGATGGAAATACCAGGACATACGTAGGTCAGAGTCCGTCTCAGAAGCTGTCTACTGCACCAACTGCGTGTTGTAGAAAACTTTTCAAAGATAGACTTTGACTGGGAAATCAGTGTAATGAAAGATTCAACCTCACATTGTAGATTAGTTTGCTTGGAAAGTGTTCCTGGAAAGTTTTATAAATTTCTTTCATGTAAAAGATAAAGAAATACGGCATATTAGATCTGTTGCTATTTGAACTTAGATCTTGAAAAGCAAATGAGCTAGAAACCTCAACTTTGATGAATAGATACTGAGACTAAAACATGAGGTTCTAGAATTTAATATATATGAATATAATAAATTAGTAAGTATTAGTAAACAATATCCTTTAACAATGTATATTTGGTCAACCTTTGCAAATTTTTTAGGATGTCCAGGGGTTAGAGATTAGATATGTACCTCTCCTGATGGAAAGATACCATTTTTTAATTTTATACCCCCTGCCCAAAGTGTTATTAACTACAAGGCCCTGCATGATCTGACTCCTGTTTGGTGTTAAGACATAATCTTATTCACCACAGTCTCTAGCAACTTTCTGATTCTCAAACATAAGCCCCTTCCTACCTCAGGACCTTTGTACTTCCTGTCCCTTTGTTTGGAGTGCCAATACAGCAAATTATTATTGGCCTGGCTTCCTTGAACTTCTGTATGTACATGATTTCTTTCTTTCTTTCTTTTTCTTTTTCTTTTTTTTTTTTGTATTTTTCCGAAGTTAGAAGCGGGGAGGCAGTCAGACAGACTCCCGCATGTGCCCAACTGGGATCCACCTGGCATGTCCACCAGGGGGTGATGTTCCATCCATCTGGGGTATTGCTCTGTTGCTGCCGGAGCCATTCTAGCACCTGAGGCAGAGGCCATGGAGGCATCCTTAGCGCCTGGGCCAACCTTGCTCCAGTGGAGCCTCAGCTGCGGGAGGGGAAGAGAGGGACAGAGAGGAAGGAGAGGGGGAGGGGTGGAGAAGCAGATGGACACTTCTTCTGTGTGCCCTGACTGGGAATCGAACCCGGGACTCCTGCACGCCAGGCTGATGCTCTACCACTGAGCCAGCTGGCCAGGGCCTGTACATGATTTCTTCACAGAGGATTTTCTTTACCCCCCTCAGTTATTCTCATTTTTATCAGCTAGTTTTGTCTTATAATACTCCATACAATCTGATTTATCTTTAATTTTTAAATTGTTTATTATCATCCATTCTTAAAAATACAAACTCCTTATTGAGCACATTTGATTGTCTATCCTTAGAAAACCAGCATGGTATCTTGCATAGAATAGGTGCTACATAAATATTTTCTGAATTTCTTTTGGTCTCTATTTTTAAAATTGATTTGCGAGAGAGAGGGAAAGAAAGAGAAGGAAGCATCAATTTGTTTTTCCACTTTTTTTTTATGCCTTCATTAGTTGATTCTTGTATGTGCCTGGATCAGAAATCAAACCCACAACTTTGGCGAGTTGGGACAACACTCTAACCAACTGAACTACCCAGAGAGGGCCTGTTTTTTTTTTTTTTATTCTAAATTTACAAATAAGTGACTCATATGTGGTTGTGCTCGCTTTTGATTTGTGGGCAACAGAATTCTGCCTATTTCCAGACGCCACGAGTTTCCTTTATTGGGGATGACAGGGCCCAAGCACTTGCTGTCTCGTGCACTCTGAGGGTAAGGCTGAAATGGCTGGTGGTTGATACTAGAGAAAGAATCAGTCCTGGCAGCTCTTAAAACGTATAAACATAGGAAACATTCAGTGCATTCATACCTGGCTCGCAGAGAACTCCATCCTTAATGCAGGACAAGCTGGGGTTCACAGTCAAAGTCCACTTAGCAAATGTTTATTCTACAACATGCTCTCCTTTTGTTTCCTTTAAGTATAGCTGCATGCCCTGCCGGGATTTGAGGTCATAGAAACTCGAGGAGGCTATTAACATATCAATGGAGGGATCGTCTTGGAATCTAGAATTTGGAATAATATTTGCATCTCAAGCTCAGAAGCTGCCCAGGCAAGCCTGCTTACTGATTGCCTTTAATTTCCCCTTAAAACAGTGTCTGTTTCTGAATAAAAGATTAACAGAGGAGGGTTCAATTTGTCTCATGATTTATACTCGAGTCCTGCCTCCTTACCATTCAGAAGCACGTCGCGCACACGTCTCCACCCCTGAGACGTTTGAATTCAGGTCCTCACGAAAAATTGCTGCTGATCACTGCAGCCTGCAGCTTAATGGAATTTGTCTTTCTCCGCTTCATCTTTGTGCTTACAAAAAGTGGGGTGGGTGGGATTTATGCAGACAAAACGTACCTGAAAAATACAGATGATCACTAGGAAGATGGGCTGAAGAAAGAGCTATAAAATGCACTTAAAAAATAAAAATGGAGGATTCCATTAGGAATGTCGGAGTGGTGCTTCTCCTCGCTTTCGACTTCCGCAGATACCCGGTATCGTCCCCGTATAAACACGGTGACTTGAAAGTCAATGACTGTACCAGCTTGGAGCAGTGCCAGCATTTTTCTCCTGGCTGCAAATTTCTATTTCCTTTTGGGGAAGAAAAAAACATGAGAGGAAAGTGGAGATTTTTGCTCTGTGTAAAGTTTGGAAACCTCTTTCTATAAATGAATGGTTGTTAATAATAATAACAATAATAGCAATCATTTATCCAGTGTTGTGTTTTTTTTTTAAACATTCTACTAAAGGCTTTCTACCTTTTTTTTTTCCACAGAGACAGAGAGAGAGAGATTCAGAGAGAGGGATAGACAGGGACAGACAGGAACGGAGAGATGAGAAGCATCAATCATTAGTTTTTCATTGCGCGTTGCAACACCTTAGTTGTTCATTGATTGCTTTCTCATATGTGCCTTGACCATGGACCTTCAGCAGACCGAGTAGCCCTTTGCTTGAGCCAGTGACCTTGGGCTCAAGCTGGTGAGCTTTTGCTCAAACCAGATGAGCCTGCGCTCAAGCTGGCGACCTCAGTGTCTAGAACCTGGGTCTTCAGCATCCCAGTCCGACGCTCTATCCACTGCGCCACCACCTGGTCAGGCACTTTCTACTCTTTATCTCATTTAATCTTGGCTCCAACTATCTAAGGAGGTCCTATACACATTCCCATACAGACTAGGCCTGGAGAAGCGCAGGAAGCCCCCCAAGTTTGAAAGTGGCAGAGCCAGATTTTGAAGCTGGGTGTAATTGATTAGAAAATCCAGGATGGATCTGCTCCATCTGCATTTATTTTTTTCAATATGGCAGATGGGGGAAACGTGAGCTTTCCAGTGAGGCAGCCACCTAGAAGCCTTGTGCTTCAAACCCTGGGTCTGTCTTCTACTGCCAAGACTTACCCGCTAAGCAATATCATCTCCCATGGCCAAGTAGGATTCCTAGAGGCAGCTTTCTTCCAGCGTGTTGATTTTGGTCATTCTACATGATCACTCTCAGTGTAAGTGACTCATGATGCTACAGAGATGCAGGGAGGTAAGCTGGGTCAGGGAAAATCGGAATATGACAGTGACCCATGACAGAATGGTCTTGTAAATCTGCCAACAAGAATCACATCCCCAGTAATGACATTCCCAAGATGTCACTCACTGAGGAGTTCACCATTTTACTCTCATTCTAAACAGACCTCTAGCGATGGCCAAGGTCGGAGCTGCGTGTGTGAGGGTGGTCATGTGGATGTTTTCTCGTTTCCCCTTTTGGTTGGGGACACGTAGAATAATTTTTGATCTAGTGATTATAACTGAGCTGGAATTAAAGTTCTGGTAGAAAGAATGAGAACAGATTTTCGAAGCGAAAAGTGAATGTGCCTGCTGTCCAGTGTGGCATAATGTTTCCCAATTCCCTGATTCTCTGACTCTCCACACTTCCCCTTCATTTTCCCAATTATTGCTTCATTGACTCAAACCAAAACAGCAAAAAGCAAAGCAAAAGATACTGATGGGGCATTGTCTATGTGCAGACTCTGTTACAAGTACCAGGCCTAAGACAATAAGCAAGAAAGACAAAGGTTGTACAAATAATTCAATGGAGACATACACTGAATAAATAATTCCATGAATAATAATTTAACTACCAGTGTATACTTGCATTGAAAAGAAATGAACATAAGATGCAAAGAGACTATATTTGAACTGCATCTAAACTTCTGTCATAGCTCCTGTCTACCTGTGATTTCTTTTCCATTTGCTTCATTGCAGGGTATTGGCTAAGCCTGTACATGCTACAGTCAGACCATAGATTTTTCAAATCCTCTATTATGGCTGTGTGACCTTGGAAAAGTTACTGAACCTATCTGAGTCTTATGTCCCTTAGCTGTAGAATGGAAATGGCAGAAATACCTATTCATGGAGTTATCATTGGAATCATTCATGAACTTGTTTAAAAAATTGAATGAGAATTTAGTCTGACTTATACTAAACTTAGTAAAATTTAGAGGGAGAGGAGGGAGGGAGAGAGAAAGAGACATCAAGTTGTTGTTCTACTTATTTATGCATTCATTGGTTGAATCTTGTACATGCCCTGACAGGTTGGAATCAGAACCTTTGTATATTGGGACAATGCTGTAACCAACTGAGCTACCTGGCCAGGGCTTAGAATCAAAGGAGATGATCTAAGTAAAGCACTTACCAGTGAGTGCTCAATTAACTCTAGTTGTTATTACTAGTCTCTGAAAGTGATATCTATGTGTTTTCTCATCCATGAAGAGAGGTCCTGGATTGTTTGCTCATGAGATGACAAGGAGTATGATTTGGAAGGTGACTTATTAGGGTTAGGAACCTGGACAGTGCTCAATTGCTATGGGTCCTTGGGCAATTCAAGTGACCTCTCTGGACTCCATTGCCTTCATCTAGAAAGGGAAGATCATAAAGTCACTCAAAAATTTGAGCTCATGCACATAACACACTTAGCTCAGTAAATGGTAGCTGCTATTAGTATTAGCTAGACTCCGTACAGAACCTAACACTACCTAACAGTGCCTTTTAATCCCACAGTTTTTAGTGGTGTTTACGCATCAGTTTCTAAGTGGGATTCTGAAAGTTTTTCTCCGTGGAGTGAATTGTCTTTACCCCCCAAAGTTTCTCCTGAGAGTTCTTATTTGATGAGTAAATTTACAAGAGGGGTGTTAGATAAGGGTTTTTGTCCTTTGAACAGTTCTTTAATCTCCACTGTTGCCATGGAATTTGTGCCATTTTTGCTTGGGCGAGCAGATTACGTTTCATAAACAATATCCGCTATGTTTAAAAATCTTTAAACAGCCACTTACAAGTGTTTTGACATGGGCTCCAGTTAATGCCTCATTTGACTCAGATCTGCCATTGTCCCCGAGGCTGAAGATCAGCCGTCTACACCAGCACTGGCCTCCTACTTGGAGACCCATATTTTCCAGAATATTTTTATTTGAAACAGCTCCCGGTTTTCAGATGTCCTCCTGCAGAAGAACTTCCGCACATCCATTGTCCATTATAACCTTCCCCAAATCAGAATTTCTGCTGCATTGTTACATTTCTTCTTTTCCCTGGTGTTCATCTTCGGTTTTCTTCACCCCTACAACTTTCAAAGTCAAAATTGCCAACTTGGCCTGGTCCATCACCACCCTGGGTAACTCGGGAGAACTGGACATTTTAAATTGCATCGGTCAATTTGGTTTTAAGAACATTGTAGTGGTGGTTACCAAGGGTGGGGGGAGGGAGGACGCAGGAGGGAGGGAGGGAGAGAGTTAGGGGGAGGGGGAGGGGCACAGAGAAAACTAGACAGAGGGTGATGGAGGACAATCTGACTCTGGGTGAGGGGTATGCAATATAATTTAATGACAAGATAACCTAGACATGTTTTCTTTGAATATATATACCCTGAATTATTAATGTCATCCCATCAACATTAATAAAAATTTATAAAAAAAAAAAAAAGAACATTGTCATTTGCAAATAGACGCATAAAAACTCCTGTTGTTTAACGGCAATCTTGTTTCATGGGCCGCTGCTGAGTGCAGCTCACTTGGCCCCTGCTTCCCACAATGGCTCTTTAAGAGAGCCTTCCCTAACCCTGCCCCCTGCCCCAGTAAAGCGCACGCCAGGTCACGCTGTCCCAGTCTTTGCTGTATTTCTTTGAAACACTGAGCAATATCGCAAATTATCTTTTATTTGTTTATCCTAACTTTGTTCTCCCTTGTTCCTTCTAGCAGAAATCCTCAGCCTCAGCACTATTGACATTTGGGGGATAACTTTTTGCTGTAAGGGCTGTGCTGTGCACTGCAGGGTTTTTAAACTGCATCCGTGGTCTCTACCCACCAGATGCTGTTGTGTCTTCCCCCACCCCCCTGAATTGTGACAACTAAAAATGTCTCCAGACATGGCCAAATGTCTTCTGAAGGGCAGGTCTGCTCCCTGTTGAGAAGCACTGTTCAAATTTAAGGCCTCGCCTCAACCTGGTACACTGTCGGTAGTTCACAGATTACTTGCTGAAGCAGGGGTCGGGAAACTTTTTGACTGAGAGAGCCACGAACACCACGTATTTTAAAATGTAATTCCGTGAGAGCCATATAATGACCCATGTATGTTATGCATTATCTAATAAAAATTTGGTGTTGTCCTGGAGGACAGCTGTGATTGGCTCCAGCCACCCGCAACCATGAACATGAGCGGTAGGAAATGAATGGATTGTAATACATGAGAATGTTTTATATATATATATATATATATATATATATATATATATATATATATATATATTTTTTTTTTTTTTTTTTTTTTTTTTTACATTTTTCTGAAGCTGGAAACAGGGAGAGACAGTCAGACAGGCTCCCGCATGCGCCCGACCGGGATCCACCCGGCACGCCCACCAGGGGCGACGCTCTGCCCACCAGGGGGCGATGCTCTGCCCATCCTGGGCGTCGCCATGTTGCGACCAGAGCCACTCTAGCGCCTGGGGCAGAGGCCACGGAGCCATCCCCAGCGCCCGGGCCATCTTTGCTCCAATGGAGCCTTGGCTGCGGGAGGGGAAGAGAGAGACAGAGAGGGAAAGCGTGGCGGAGGGGTGGAGAAGCAAATGGGCGCTTCTCCTGTGTGCCCTGGCCAGGAATCGAACCCGGGTCCTCCGCACGCTAGGCCGACGCTCTACCGCTGAGCCAACCGGCCAGGGCTGTTTTATATTTTTAACATTATTTTTTTTATTAAAGATTTGTCTGCGAGCCAGGTGTAGCCATCAAAAGAGCTACATCTGGATCATGAGCCATAAGTTCCCGACCCCTGTGCTAAAGGGAAGAGCAGCTCTGAATGACAGCTGTGTTCATCCCCATTACAGAGAGCAACTGAGGCCCTGACGTTGCCGTGACCTGCTGAGGGCGATGCAGCCAGCAAACGTTGGAGCTGGATTCCACTAGGTCGGTCTGAAATCCAAGTTCAGTCTCTTTCAGCCACACTAAAATGCAGTGAATGCTATAGTAAATAATATGGTAATAACCATGTATGTTGCCAGGTGGGTACTAGACTTATGGGGGGGGGATCGTTTCATATTTTTATTTTGTAATTTTTATTAACTGATTTTAGAGAGAGAGGGAGAGAAAGAGAGAGAGACGCTGATTTGCTGTCCCACTTATTCATGCTGTCATTGGTTGATTCTCGTTTGTGCCCTGACTGGGGATGGAACCCGCAACCTTGGCATATCAGGACAGTGTTCTAACCAACTGAGCTATCCGGCCAGGGCCACTTTGTAAATTATATAAATATCTAACCACTATGCTGTACACCTGAAACTAATATAATATAATATTGAATGTCAACTGTAATAGAAAAACTATATTAATTGAAACAAAATGTTCAGTAATAATGCCAGCTGGGTCCTTGCCCCGTTAATCACGTCTGTGAACTTCCACTATGGCCTCACTTTCCGAACACTTCAAGCAGGAGATGTTAAGTCCATTATTTAGCTTATTTCATCTCACTTTTACGTAGTGTGGAGAAGGAAAAATGCTCTTTTCACCTCTAGTAATAATATCTTAGAAAGAATGATCATTGTGCTGAACACCTTGTTAGCCTTGTGAAAAAAAAAATCAATCCAGCTTTTGAATAGTTAATGCATTCACATAGTTTGAGAAGAAAACACTATAAAGAAGAGTCTAGTAAGAAGACACTCCTGTTCCCATACAACCCGTTACGCCTCCATCGGTCCCTTTGCTTAGTTCCTCTGGTGTCCTTTCCGAGTTTTCTTCTGCACATTTTCTCATTTGGCCTTCCACTTCTTAGGACACACTCTGGCGTATGGTTTAGTTCTCTTCGACATCTTACTTTTCTCACTTAACTTCTGTTATCTTTCTGCATTAGAGCGAAGAGAGCATCTTCCTTCTTTTTCAATAGCTGTAGAATACCCTATTTTATGATCGTGCATTTATTTAAGCAGTTCTCTATTGCTGGATATTTGGGTTGTTCCCTTCTTGTCTGACACGAATAGGCTCAATGTCCGTTACTTTCCTGAACTTATTAGAGAGAGAAATTCCCATTTACATAGAATTGCTGAGATCGAAAGGAAAATGCTATTGGCGGATATTGAGATGGCTTTTTTTCAGTAAAAGAGGCCCACTCTTCAGGCAGGGTGTCTGTGGGGTGGTGGGAGAGGGGAGTCCATGAGGATTAGTTAGAACAATCGAGTGGGAAGAAGGGAGAATTTCAAGGTGGGCAGAAGTCTCATGAGACTGAGAGAGAGAGAAAAGAGGTCAGAGTTGGGAGGGTTCTTCAGTGAGTTCAATTAACCCACCAAATCAGAATACATGATGACTGAGGATGGGTCAACAAGCTAGGATCCATGGGCCAAATGCAGTTTATGTCTAGTTTTGTTTGAATTGCATATTTGAGTAGAATTTTGCCATGTATACTTGGATGGAACAGCATTCTAGAACTGTAGAATGAACGCTAGGATTCGAGGATTATAGCTGGCAAACTATAGCCCATGATCAAATCGAGCACACCATCTGTGATGGTAAATAAATTTTTATTTGAATACAGCCACACCCATCTGCTTATGTACTGTAGGTGGTTGCTTTCACTGTGCAAAGGCAGAGATGGTTTGGTCCTCAAAGTCTTAAATATTTGCTGTCTGGCCTTTTAAGAGAAAAAAATTTGTAGGCCTGACCAGTGGTAGCACAGTGGATAAAGCATCAACCTGGAATGCTGAGGTCGCCGGTTCAAAACTCTAGGCTTGCCTGGTCAAGGCACATATGGGAGTTGATGCTCCTTGCTCCTCTCCCCATCTTTCTCTCTTTCTTTCTCTCTAAAATGAATAATAATAATAAAAATTTGCCCACCTATGGTGGTGGGATTAAGCATTTAAGCTATGAATCAACAACCTGCCTTCAAATCTCAGTTCTACTACTTATGTGTAACTTTGGTTACAGAGCTGTAAGATGGGAGTGTGAATACCTCTGGGTTGATGTGAGAAGTAAACTCAACAATCCTAGTAAGGCCCTGACCAGGTTCCTTGGCCAGGTAGCTCTATTGGGTAGAGCAGCATCCTGACATACTGAGGTTATGAGTTTGATCCCCAGTCAGGGCACAAACAAAAATCAACCAATAATGGCAAGAATAAGTGGAACAACAAATTGATGTTTCTTTCTCTCTCCCTTCCTCTCTCTCTAATAATCAAGTAATAAAAATTTTTTAAAAAATTCTAGTAAGTACTAACTCAGTGATAATTGTTATGATTCATCTAAATTAAAGACTTCCAAGGATTTCCCATATTCTTTTCTTTTAATTTTTATTTTTGTATTAGTTTCAGGTACACAACATAGCATTGGTTTTCCCCTGTTCTTGATGGCCCAGATTATAGTCATACTGAATCTTTTCTGTTCTTATAAAAACTAAACATCAAAAATATTTGAGTAATTTGGGCAGCCATCCTTCCTGTGCTGGGAACAAAAAAAAATCATAAAAAACTTGAGGCATATTTTTGGTATATTTGCTGTTGAAAGTAGAGCTATGGTACTTTAGGAAGTGTCCATTGGTGAGCCATGGGGCACTGTCTTTGGTCTATTCTGGGTATCATTTTGGTGGAGGACTGAAAAATCAAGGTATACAGATGAAATTTCTAGGAGACAAAAAAATTGCTATGATGGGGTCAAGATTCACAATGGTCTCCGTAATGTCAAATGAATGGTTGGAAGAAATAAGAGGATATGTTAGCAGGGATTGATGTGGATTCTGGCATCTATTATTTAAGTCTGGGAATGGGGAGACTTGGCCAGACAGCAGTTCCTGGGAAGTAGATCTGGGGCTTCTCGTTGGCCACAAGCTCAGTTTGAGCCAAATGTATATAGCTGCCAAGGAAATGATCTGCAGCTGCATCAGCAGAGTCAAGTACATGTGCCTTGTGCATCCAAGGAAGGTAAAGCAAGAAAACAGTTTAAATGAGCTAGAAGGGAGGTTAGTAATGGAGAAAAATTACCAATTTGAATGGGGATGTTGCCAAAGTTGTGCAGGCTGAGGGGGAAGGGGCGGTCAGGCAGGTTGATAAGACATCTGGGAACTGCCCTGATGGGGAATGACTGAGGATCCAATCCCAGGACAAGAGAGGACCACAAGGGAAGAGAGTTTTTCCAAAGCTCTGAAGTTCTTCGATGTGCAAAAAGCTGCCTTACCATCCCCGGTGTAATTTTGTTTTGTTTTGTTTTGGTTTTGGAAAACCATGGTAAAAGAAATATGAGGTGCTCATCCTTTGGGGTATCAGCTCAGCTCACAACATCCCATGCACCCCAAGTCCATAGTCTTAAGTGAGGAGAGTCCCTGAAAGCCACGAGTTCTTGCTGATAGCCGATTGGACAAGGGATGCATGTCTGCTAGAAGCCAGAGCATCTCTCCGGGGAATATGCAACTTGCCCTGGGGACTGCCAGTCTGCCTCTCCATATGATTGAGTCTGTAATGTGTAAACTTGAGGCACATGGGCAGCCATTTACCATCATGACAATGAAGTAGTTGAGAGTATCAACCCACAGAGAGAAAAGGAGGCAGAGATGCGGAGATGCAGAGGCAGAAGACAGAGGGTCTTGCCTGGCTGCATTCTTTCTAGCTTTCCAGTTGTTGGTTGCTGTTCTTCCTGAAGTCTAACTGCCTTCCTGGACATGGGCTTCATGAGTTATCTTTGTGTCCTTGTTATAAATCCTCCTTTTTTTACTTCTGCTAGTTCAACTGGTTTGTTCATTTGTAACTCAAAGTGTCTTAATTTCTTCAGCATGCAGAAGAAAGTAGCTCGGTCTATGGAAGACACAATGGTGAATCCTGTTCAGGCATTGAAAGAGTAGCCTCAGACAGGATAGACAATTCTATTTCTGGGATTATTCATGTAGATGCTGAATGACCCTCAGTAGCTGGGAGGCATAAGGTGAGAGCTTGGACTTAGGCTTCAGAAAGACTTGGAATTGACCCGGGGCTCTGCCACATTCCAGCGGTGGCCTCTGGACAATGCTGTGTTTCTTCAGCAGAATGGAGAGTGAAGGCCTATTTCATCCAACTGCTGTGAGGCGAAATGATCCACCATCTTCGTTTTCTATTGCTGCTGTAAGAAATTGCCACAGAGTGACTTAAAGCAGAACAGAGTCCTTACCTCATGGTTGTGGAGGTCAGCAATCCACAATGGGTGTCACTTGAGGTCAAAGTGTCGGAAGGCTGTGTCCCTCTGGAGGCTCTAGAGGAGAATCCTTGGCTGTTTCAGCTTCCAGAGGCTTCTGCCAGAATCCACATCAATCCCTGCTAACATATTCTCTTATTTCTTCCAACCATCCCTTGTCCAATCATTCCTTGATTTGTGGCTCTTTCCTCCAGCTTCGAAGTGCATCACAACCCCTCTGCGTCCATCCTCACATCTCCTCTGACAGGGACCCTCCCGCCTCCCTCTTCCACTTGTAAGGACCCTGCTAGTACATTGGACACAACTAGGTAATCAATAATAATGTCTCTATTTAAAAGTCCTTAACTTAATTACACCTGCCAAGTCCTTTTTGCCATGTAAGGTACCCTATTCACAGGGATCAGGGGTGGACATCATTAGGGGCCATTATTCTGCCTCCTACACTGAAAGACAGAAAGAGCTAACCTTGACTGCCTATGTGTCAGGCACTGTGCTAAGTGCTTGGATGCAGATTGCTTAAGTCATCACCACAGTCCCAGGAGACTCAGAGAGGTGAAGAGATTGTCCCTAGGCCACCCAGTGATGCCAACAACCAGGACTTGTCACTTTACTCTGGGGCCCTCTCTCTTAACCACCAGTGAGAATGGCAACCCCTCCCACCTTACCTCAGGCAAGGGTCTGTGGTGAAACAAAAAGGACTCACTCTTTTCATGGGGCAGCGGCTCCATACTTTCGGCCCATAAATGTCACTTTTCTGAAAGATGCCATTCATCTGGATCATTCACGTGAAATGTCCCAATTTGGAAATGTCAGACACCAATTCAAATGCTTTAAAAACTTTGTCCAGCCAAATGACATAGGCTGATGGGTGCATCTGACCCTTATACTACTCTTCTACAACTAATTTAAGGTATTTTCAATAATATATATATATATATATATATGATATTTAGCACATCTCTAATAATTATTTAGCACCTATTTTATGCCTGGCATGACAGTATGTGTTTTACTATCTTATTCATTAGTATGTGTTCTTAATTAATTTAACTCCTTGGCTGAGAAGTTATTTTGATTTTTAATAGGATTGTATTAAATCTTTCACAAAGGGACTAAAAAAGCAAAGGTTCAGTTGATCTTGGTTTTCAAACCTGGCTCCACCATTTAATGAGCTATGTGATGGTGGCCAAGTCACTGCACCTCTCTGAAGCTATTTCCTTGTCTGTAAAGTTTGTTCATGGATTTCTGGTGGAGTTTCTGTGACAATATGATTTGTAGGTGGAAGAACTCTCCATTGTACTGTATAAATATTAGTTATAATTCACAGATAATTCAAAAAATAACTTAATCTGCATGTAAACAGCCCAGAGAGACTGTGGCCTCTGCCATGATGAAAAGGTTGAAATTAGATGTGGCGTTTTCAGCTGAAAGTTGTCACCTGTGGGGTCTTAGGGCTGGAGGGGAGCCTCCATTACACCACTTCTACTATTCTGGAAAAAAGACTGACCTTGGCTGCTGGGAACAGCTCTAGTTCTGCCTCAAGGTCACGGGTATCACCTTCTTGAGTTTCTCACTCATTGTAAAGGTCGTCTGCCTATAGTGGGGACCCGTGTGTCTGAAATGACAGCCAGGACGGGTCTCAGGGGGTCTGGATGTTAATTGTAGATTGGTTGCTAATTAAATGGCCCCAGGACCTTTTCTTCTTCTTGACTCAGTTTTTCTACCTAGCATATGGGGCAAATTGAACGGGATCACATGGCCTATGGTCTGTTCAGTTATTTTAAAAAATGGGCTAGAAGGAGACGAGGGAATTCCTTGCCAATGTATCTTACCATTTTTCATACTTTCTTAAGTGGTTTCTGTCTTGAAGGCATCTGGAATCAGAAAAAAAAATGTAAATGAAACTGTCTTATAATATTTACATTTTAAAAGTTAAAAAGTTCCAACAAGTGAAAATAAAGTTTCCCTTCCTCTTTTGGCCAGGGTCTCCTCATTTCCATCTTCAGAGAAAACGACAGTTACAGATTTCTAATATGTTCTTTTTTCTTTTAAATTGCTTTTAGCGAGAGAGGAAGTGAGAGAGAGGGAGAGAGAGGCACTGACCTGTTGCTCCGCCCACCCATGCATTCACCAGGCTGAGTCCTACACACGCCTCGCCCTGTTGAACCTACCCTAGGGCATCAAGATGATGCTCCAAACAACTGAGCTACCAGACCAGGGTCCACTATGTTTTTTCAGAGATGGCCTATGCTGGCCATTCTCAACTAGGGCAATTTTGACCCTAGGGGACATCTGGCAATATCTAGAAGCAATTTTGGTTGTCACAACTGAAGGAGGGGTATTACTGGCATCTAGTGGGAGGAGGCTAGGAATCTTACAATGCACAGAGAACCCAACCTCCTAGCCCCATAGCAAAGAATTACCTGGCTCCAAATGTTAATAGTACTGAGGTTGAAAAGACTTGCTATAAGCATATATCAGCAAAAAGAAGTGTGCACGCACCCACAGACACATGCACACACTCCCTTTTTTTTTTGTATTTTTCCGAAGTTGGAAACGGGGAGGCAGTCAGACAGACTCCCGCATGCGTCTGACCAGGGTCCACCCGGCATGCCCACCAGGGGGCGATGCTCCGCCCATCTGGGGCGTGGCTCTGCCGCAATCAGAGCCATTCTAGCGCCTGAGGCAGAGGCCACAGAGCCATCCTCAGCGCTCAGGCCAACTTTGCTCCAATAGAGCCTTGGCTGCGGGAGGGGAAGAGAGAGACAGAGAGGAAGGAGAGGGGGAGGGGTGGAAAAGCAGATGGGTGCCTCTCCTGTGTGCCCTGGCCGGGAATCGAACCCGGGACTCCTGCACGCCAGGCTGACGCTCTACCACTGAGCCAACCGGCCAGGGCCCACACTCCCTTTTTATGTGCAAGGGGTAGATACATCACACACTTCCCTTCATCTTGTCCTTTTCACGTCGCCATGGAGATTGTTATGTATTTGCACAAACAGATCCTTTCAAGCTGCAGAACGTCCTGCCATATAGATGGATCATTTGTTTATTCAGTCCCCTACTGAGAGATACTTAGGTTGTTTCTAGCTTCTGCAAACAGCATTGCCGTGATTATGCTTGTTCACAGATGCCCACGTGCTAGGGTAGCTGTCCACTGGTGCTACTAAGGAGCTTAACCAGGTCAGAGAGTCTTGCTGTAAAATGCCGGGAGGTATTACCAAAGGTCTTCTGAAGACCACCAGTGTACATCCTTACCAACAGTGTAGAGACTGAATCTTGCTGACATCCTGACCAACAGAGTATGGCCCCTCTGTCATTCAGATGACTTCGCTTCAAACTGTCAAACCAATTGTAATTTCCAACTATTCATTTTTTCAATAAATACTTATTCTTTGGCTCTGGGGTGGGGTAGGAAGGGGGAAGAATAAATCTCAGTGTCTACCCTCAATGGTACTGCCGATAGGCTAGAGAGATGGAGACGGGTCAGCACGCTCAGCGTACGCCTGTGCATCAGGCCGGGATGAAAGGGCACCTTACCCGGCCTTGTGTTCTCATGCGTGCTTCTAATTTTTTTTAGGAAACGCCTGGAAATTAAGTTTTCATGTGACAGCTCCTCATTTTGAAATACTGGCAAAAAATTCAACTAATTTAAAAATATTTTGAGCGTCAGAGAAACTGGGCCTGA
Source organism: Saccopteryx bilineata (assembly GCF_036850765.1). Taxonomy (NCBI): domain Eukaryota; kingdom Metazoa; phylum Chordata; class Mammalia; order Chiroptera; family Emballonuridae; genus Saccopteryx; species Saccopteryx bilineata. Next base: position 188,872,071 of record NC_089495.1, on the reverse strand, counting down.
AGGATGGACCTAGCTTGTGGACCAGCAGCTGTCAACCTCTGATGTTCAATGCTTTTAGTGCCTCCGGAGGAGACTGTGGGATCTATACAGGGTGAGGCAGAAGAAGGTTTACAGTTGTTCGGATAGGACACAAAAATAGACTGTGTTTCCCATACTCACAACTGTAAGCCTACTTTTGCCCCACCTGTATTTGCACAAAGCCTTATTTTTCACAGGTAAGTTCTCAGCGCCCCGGCAGGGTGGCTCAATGGGTAGAGAGCCCTCCAGAGCGCTGAGGTCACAGGTTTCATCCTTGGTCAGGGCACATACGAGAAGCAACCCATGTGTGCACAACTAAATGGAACAATGAGTTGATGCTTCTCTCAGTCTTTCTCTCTCTCTCTTCCTTCCCCTCTTTCTCTCCCTTCCCCTCACTCTCAAATCAATGGAAAAATAAAAATAATAATAAAGATAAATTCTCAGAAGTGAAATTGCTCAGCAAAATATAAGTGTCAAGGGATTTGATAGATATTGTCAAGCTGGCTCCTAGAAAATGATGCTAGTTTATATTTTTCCCATCAGTATACAGGAGTGCTTTCCTCTGTACCCTCGCCAACATAGGGGATTAACAGTGAAAACATTCTTCTGCTGGCTTCCTAGTTAAAAGTGGTTTCATTATTATATTATTTATGATATTCCTGGCAGAAATGAAAACACTGGCCCTAGCAAAGTTTGGTGAGAACATGGAAGAATGGAAATGCTCGTACACCTTTATTAGGAGTGCAAGATGGTACAACCACTTTGGAAGTGAGTGTGCCAGTTTCTTCAATTGTTAAACTCCCACCTCACCTGTGACTCAGCCATTCATTTCACGCCTAGCTATTTATCCAAGAGAAAAGAAAATACATGTTTGTAGGAAGGCTGTGGACCAATGTTTATACTGGCTTTGGTTGCAATAGTCCCAAACGGAAAACAGCCCACGGGTCCATCAACAGATGAATGGATAAACAAATCGTAGTGCGTCCAGACCATGGCATAGTCCTCGGCAATAAAAAGGAATGAACTAGTGATACATGTTATAATATGGATGAATCTCAAAATCATGATGCTAAAAGGTGTCGGGCCAAAAAGGGTATATTGTATATTGTAGGATTCCATTTAAATAAAACTCTAGGAACTATATAGCAATCGATAATGACAAGTACAGATTTGGTTGCCTGGTGAGGGGAGGGGGTAAGAGCAGAAGGAGGAGAAATGGCAAAGAAAACTGTTGAGGAATAAAGGATACACAGGAAATCAGCATATAATAAAAAGGAAGAAAAATATCATTCCTTGCAAAGATTAATAAGTTATGACACCTTCCAGCTAGGAAAGAATAAAGAGACATAACGCTCATGAAATTGGTGGCGATGGATTCATACATACATATAGGATAGAAAACAGCAAATCCTACCTCCTAAATATGCACGGTTTATCCTATGCCAATTATACGTCAAAAAGCTGTTTTTAAAATCCCCTCAAAATATGACAATACACTTGTTGCTGTTTCAATTACTATTATTGTTGTTTATACCCCTGGAGGTATACAATGAATGCAGTGGCCTTCCCAATGTGCTGAACATCATTGCATTCACTCATCAGCCTTTTCTATTCCTTCTTATAGAATAGAAACTATCTCTAAACTCTCTATTTAGAGGCTATGAGATGGGTGTCTGTCATACAGGTTGCAAAGATGTTTTCTGGCTTTGCATTTCGGAGCTGAGTTTTGGTGCCGATGAACCAGTAGTATTTGCTTCTGATCTGATACATTATTTCTTGGCAAAGCAGGGCCCGGTGAATTCCTTTCCTGGCACCTAGGCTCACAGCTCAGCACTTGTTATTTTACAAAACAGGTTTGTCCAGCAACTTGTACTTGTAATCTTACTCATGGTTTGTTTGGTCAAGTCTATTGTCTCTTAAGTAGGGGTGGTGCTGGCTTACAGGTCAAATGCATTAGGCTTTGATGGGTATTTTGAAGTACTTAACCAAAAACCCAACTCTTAATAAAATAATGGCCAAGAGTGCTTTTCCTCCTCTGATTTTATTTCAATTATAGTGAATGGCATCTTTTATTGAGGGCTCACCATATGCCTGTCCCGAGTTAAGGACTTTATATATCTTTGATATCAAATTCTTATAACCCTCTGATCTAGGTAGAATTAGCTTCATTTTTTTTTTTTTCAAGCAAGGAAGCTAACTTTTGGAGAAGTAAAGAAATCTTCATGACGACATGAGGCGTGGGTGAGGAAGCCGTTTTGAACTCAAACTGATCAGACTCTGGAGCTCTGCCTCCCACTTACCACCCTGGGTTTCAACGAGTTCTGAGTTTGTCTTTCCTTATCTTAAAAGATAAAGATAGACACACGCTTCATCTTTTTATCCCAATAACAAACCTAAGGCTCTGTGCACAATAAGCCTTGAGATCTCCGGGACTGAGTTGGATAACTAACCGTCTGTGTGGGGTGGGGCAAGGGCGTGTTTCTAAAATGTTGTCACTGCAGTCTTACAACAAACAGAACCTGGATCAAAAAGTAGTAAGACAGGAGCTCACCCAATCCCACACTCCTTCAGCGGGCAGACTCCTCATAACACCATGGGCCATTTCTCACCTTCAGCACTAGTGAAACGTGTTCTCAGTTGTGTGTGTGTGTGTGTGTGGGGCTGCTCTGGGCATTGGAGGTGTTTAGTAGCATCCCTGGTCTCCACCTACTAGATGCCCTGTTCTGACAACCAAAAATGTCTCCAGACATTGTCAAATGTCCTCTGGGGAGAAGAATCGCCCTTGGTCAAGAAATCACTGGTCTACGATTAATAAAGGCTTAACAATGACTTTCACAGCTCCGAAGAGATTTCCCTAGATTACAGGGCCAGGGAAACCCCACTGGGACATTTATTTCTCTCTCCCGCTCTCTTTTATCCTGCGAGCAGAACTTCCTAGAGGAAGCCAAATGTTTGATTACCACGCTTAGAAAGAAGTCTGCGAAATGTTTACTTAAACATAGAGTTGATTAGAAGAAAACATTTTTATTATCCTTGTTTCATGACAGATGAAACGGACTGAACTCACATGATTTGCCAGTTCCAGCGGTAAGTCCCTTAGCACGTGTTACCTCATTTCACACTGACAGCTTTTTAAAATGGGCTTAAACATTTATCCCCATTTCAGCAACGAGGCAACAGAGATTTTGAAAGATTAACTAACTTCTTCAGAGTCACTCAGAATAACTGTGCAGCTGGGATCTTCACCCAGATTTGTTTATGCTGGGATTCATTTTTGTAAAGGTAGGGGTTCTCATCGTTTTACTTTTGTTTAAATTTATATTAAAATTTAATTTATTAGGGTGATACCAGTTCACATAATTACACAGATTTCACATGCCCAATTCTACAACACAATCTCTGTACACCATATTGTGTGTTCACCACCCCTCAGACTGGGGTTCACGCACCATTCTGACTTCCAAAATGAATGTTCATTCACAGAAAGGTGGTTAAAAAATCTAAAAATAAAAAGAAGAAAAGAAAATCAGTGCTAATCTCACCAACGAGCAATTAGCAATCTGCTGTTTTGTTATGAATCTAGCCGGTCTTTGTCCTCTGCATTTAAAAACATGCGGACTCACCAGTTGGAGAAAGACAGGTACCGTATGATTTCATGTATATGTGGAATGTAATGAACAGAATAAACTAACAAACAAAACAGAAACAGACTTATTGATACAAAGACTAGACCAAGAGCTGTCAGAGGGGAGGGGGTTAGGGACTAGGTGGAAAGGGTGAAAGGATTAAGCAAAACAAACAAACAAGTAAGCAAACAAACAAAACTCAGAAACTCATGGACACAGACAACAATATGGGGATTGCCAGAGGGCAGGGGAGGTGGGGCAGGTGGAAGAAAGTTAACAGGGATAAATGGTGACGGAAGGAGACTAGACTTTGGATGGTGAGTGCACCACGCAATGAACAGGCCGATGAGCTATTGTAGAATTATGCTTTTGAAACCAATATAATTTTATTGGCCAATGTAAGCCCAATAAATTCAATTAAAGAAAGAAGAATGAGCTCTGGCTGGGTAGCTCAGTTGGTTAGAGCATCGTGCCAAAGTTGTGGGTTTGATCCCAGGTCAAGGCACATACAAGAATCAACCAATAAATGCATAAATAAGTGGATCAACAAATCTATATTTCTCTTTCTCTCTCTAAAAATCAAATAAAAAAGAATAATGTATATTCATCCAACAATAAAAAAATATATAGACTTTAGAAAAGATGGGACATGTTTAATATTCTACTTTTTCTTTTGATATTTGGGACCATACCATGATGCATAATATTCTTCACTAGCATCATTTAAAAGGGTGATATGTATTCCAGTGGGGAACACTTACACAACCTCTTATCAGATGGGCTGGTTGCATTTTTTCTCCTTTCTTTTTCCCTCTCTCCCTTCTTTTTTCCTTCCTTCCTTCTTTTCTTCTTTATTTCCTCTTCCATGTTATGTAATCAGGATAAATTCCTGGTGGTTGAATGCTGGGCTAGTGGTTATCATATTTTAAGGCTCATGATACATGCTCATGCCAGATTGATTTTAGAGTTCACCTGCATTGTGTGCATAGGTATATTTGTTTCTTTCAAGAAATTCAGGGCTTTTAACTAAACACATACACAGAGCTATCACAGAAGAAATAGTATTTGTTTTATCATTTGCATTTCTTTGATTAGTAGTAAATTTGCAACTTCTTTACAAAACATATGAGAAGTGTACGTACAAAATAAAAATAGAACAAGGCTGGAGTGGTGAAAGCCAGGTTCTCTGAGAGGTGAGGAATATTCAGAGCCATTTCAAAGAAAAAGAATCTTGTCAATTCAGCGTTAACATCTGCATTTAGCGGTAGAAAAATGAATGCAAAGCAATATAAGAGAAGGCTTCAACTCCCTGTATTTAGAGTTATTAAAGAACCCTGAGATCAAAGCAAACAAAACTGTAAAAACTGTTAAACCAGATTAGTGAAATCTAGAAACCCCTGCCTGCAGCGAGGACTCCCCGACATGGTAGCTTTCTGACGCTACGGAGCTCAGTCCGCCCCCCCCCCCCGCCCCGCCCCCTCTCCTTCTTCGGAAGCGGAGAGAAACAAAGCCTTCCCGGGGCCAAATGCGTCCTTTTCAGGTCAGCCTGCCTCTCCTTCCTTCCTATTTACCCCACAAATCAAGTACCAGGGCTAGTCATCATAAACTTAAGTACAGGAGCCGGAGGGACACTCAGTTAGCAGATGGAAAGATTTTTTTTTTTTAGATTATTTGCAAAAGGGAAACTAAAATGCAAACTATTTCTTAGAGGCAACTGGAAAACCTCATTTTGCTAAACTCTGAACGCCGAGAGCAAGATCAGACAGAGATTGAGCAAGTCAGGGCCACAATTTTCTTATCTGCAAAATGGAGCAAATAATAAAGATGGAAGTGGATTGAGTATGAATAATGCAGGCTGCTCAAGACATTCAAATTAGTACTAAAACAGCCTCTCTGTCCCTCAGTGAGCTTCTGAGGGATTTGGAAAGTTACTTAGTTAAAAGTAGTCCTTATAGGACATTGCATCCCAGAAAACACAAAATAAAACCAAACAATCACGAAGCAAAAAGTCCTTGTCCCACGATCTGCACTCTGTCTCCCATAGTCGTGGGATAGCTGAGGGTCCCACCCCAGGACTGTGTTCGTTTCTGTTGGAATGATTGGATTTGAGCACGGAACACTTCTGCTTCTGGTCTGCCTCCTTGATCAAATAGTTGGATGTATTCCGAGTGATTTTCTAAGCGAGGAATCATTGGCCTTCATGCAGCCTAAATACCAGAAACCTGATTTGCAACTATCTGTGTGGGGTCTGACTCCTGCAGAAGGCTCCCCACGGATCTGGACGCCCCTTGCAGCCCTGGACTTCTGGAAGGCAGTGCCCCGAGCCTCCTCAGGCCAGCAGACTCCTGGGAAAATAAGGCTTCCTCACTACAGGCATACCCCACAACCCCAGCGAGGAGTGGATAAACAGAGTGCTGTAGATCCAAAGAATGAACTATGTATGACCCAGGAGTAATTTTAAAATGAACTAAGAATACACATACAAAAACATGAGTGAATCTCAAAAACACGGTATTGCAAGATGCCAACACAAAAGTGTAGATGCAGAGTTACCATATAAAAAGATTATTTTTAGATTATTTGCAAAAGGGAACCTAAGCTGACGTGCACATTTTGTTGATGCTTTGGAGTGTCTGTTGAACATGGAATTGAATTATCCTCTGCAGCAGGCTCAGGCGAGGACACATTTATGTTCACAGTCCCCCCACCCACCCACCCACAGGGCCCCATGCTTCCCTTTCCCTAATGCTGTGACTCATGGAGTTTACCGTTCACAATGAAACCCTACCAGTTCCTCCAAACTTTTCTAAGAAAGCTTTTGAAAGTCTAACCTTATTACTCTGATTATTAAAAATTGGGGTCTAATTTGCATAAAATAAATTGCAAAGATTATAAGTACAGTTTTATGAGTTTCAACACATGGTTACACCCTTGTAACCACTACCTACCTGATATAGAACTTTCCATCTCCCAGCAGACTCCCTTCTTCCTCTTCCCAGTGATAACTCACCCTCCTCTGTGGTTTTGGTTTCTATCACCACCGCTCAGTGTTGCCAGTTCTAGAGCTTCACACAAATAGAACCAGACAAAACACACACCTTTCTGGCTTCTTTCAGTACTATAATCATTTTGAGATTTGCTCCTGCTGTTGTGTGTATTTTAAAACTACTCTTGGGTCATAATTGATTGTGTGGTAACCCAATACTTTGTTGATTCATTCATCTGTTGATGGACATTTATTATTTCTTTTCCAATTCTGAGTTACTATGAATAAAGCTGCAAGGGATATCGCTCACTCTTTTTGGGGACAGGTATGTGTATTTCTCTTGGATAAGTAAGTACCCGGGAATGGAATTGCTAGGTCATAGGGTAGATCTATGTGTAATGTAGGTGGAAGAAACTGCTCAACTTCTCCAAAGTGGGGAACTTAGATGGTTTTAAGGCTTCTGATCAAATTCTCTGCCTCATTTCCTGCCCTTTAGTAACACAAGAACATGTTTTTGTTTGTTTGTTTGGGTAGATTGATCTCAAAGAATGGCAGTGTCTCTTTACCCCTCCCTAACTCTGTCCCCTTTGTAATGTCATCTTTGCAATGCCGTCTGTTAGGAGTTGGAGTCTATTGCTACTTCTTGAATATCAGTTAGAAATGTGTCTTGCTTTGACCGGTAAATGCAGTGATAAGAACAGTAAGCCAGTTCCCAGCCTATACCTCAAGAGGCCTCATCTATCCTGTGCACATGTTGGAACCCCGCAACTGCCATCTGCTCCGGCTTGGCATAGCCTGCTGGAGGCTGTGTGACCACATGGGCCAGGGCTCAGCTGTCTCAGCTGAAAGCAGCACAGTCAAGTCCACAGCCAGGCACCTGTGAAAGCCCACTCTCCCTTAGTAGAACTACCTACTCAACCCACAGCTGACTATAGAAGCATGAGTGGGTTCCACTTTGAAGAGAAGAACCACTTGGATGAACCCATAGATGCATAAACAATAATAAATGCCTGTTGTTTTAAGCTTTTGAGTTTTGGGGTGATGCGTTACACAGCCCGACCTAACTGACACATTTCTATGAGGACCAATGTTTACCTTTTCCTCTATCATTTAACTTGTACAAACACGGTCAGTTTAGTCAGCATCTCTGAATCTTATGATACCTCATCTGTCAAGCGGGAATTGTAACGTGTGCTTTACAAAACTGCTTCCAAGGTCAGATGAGCAACTGATATGAAATATGAGTAACTGAAACATAACACAGGGCCTAGCTGATAGGACAGTTTTCTTCTGTGACTTTAGACACAGAAGGGTCTGGACAGCCTCAGGATTTGTCCTGATTTGGAATATGAGTGCATTCTTTTTTTCACCAGACATTTCATAGTCACAGGATATAGCTAAGCTATTCATGCTCATTCACTGAGAAAAACCTAACAATAAGTGCACAATTGTAAATTCTCAAGTGCTTTTGCAATGAATTTGTATTTTGGAAATTATAATAGCATTGTCAGTACATTTAAAAGCTAGCAGCACATAAAAACAAGATGATGCTATTGAGTAGATAGACACTATTCTGTGTACATGCCAAATCATGGGATCTTTATAATAATTTCCTGTCTTTGCAAACTCATCACCTTCCACCACTGTTGGGGACTATGGGAAACCATGGATCAAGGTCAGCAATGGCATGTAATACAAAGCCTTGCACAGGCATGGACATGGACTACGCATTCCTCCAGCTTGCTTACTTCCGGCCCTTCCTGTGCCCCTGAGTTCCTCGACTGCCATTCTCCCATTTGCTCATTTTGCTCCATCCATGCTACCCTCTGGCCATCCTTCAACCATATGAGTAAGTTCTTTGCTCTCTTGCTGTTCCCTCTGGCTGGAAAGCTTGTCTCTCAGCTCTCCACAGGGCCAGCTCATCACTGTATTCAGACTGATGCTCAGTTATCACCTCCCTAAAGGGCCCTTCGGCACCCTCCACGCAGAACGGCCTCCTTCTGCCCTGTCCTCTCTGTTTCCTCCGGTTCTGTTCACTTCGTGCATCCACCAGTATGATTTCCATGGGCTATTCCTTTACATTTTTCTCAACTGTTCCACCCTGCTACACTGTAAGCCTCATGAGAAAAGGCAAATTTGTGCAATACCTACCCCATAGTGGTCACCCAACCTGTATTAGGCTGCAGAATCTGGAAGGTGGATCTTACCAGCAAGGTTCCAGCACCTACATGCAATTCCCTTTGGCTGTTAAGCTCTAGAATCTCTGATCAAAATGTTTTTCTGATCAGAAGCTGAAGCCAGGCCTGACTTTTGGTGGCGCAGTGGATAAAGTGTCAACTTGGAACACTGAGGTTGCCGGTTTGAAACCCTGAGTTTGCCTGGTCAAGGCACATATGGGAGTTGATGCTTCCTGCTTCTCCCCACTTCTCTCTCTCTCTCTCTCTCCCCTCTCTAAAATGAATAAATAAAATCTACAAAATATTAAAAAAAAAGAAGCTGAAGTCCTCTTAGAAGAATCTAGCTGAGATAAATGGGCCCTCTGTTCTGCGTCCATGTTACAGTTGTCCAGCTTTGCTATGTGTTGGAGATGCAAGCTGATGGGGTCCTTGCAGTTTAGATTTTTGGGGGACAGAGGTGTGGGGAACTGGCAGTAAGCTGACAGTCTGCCCAACCCCCACCTCGCTTGCTTGCTTAAGTTGCTAAGGGCTAAGTTCTTCCCCACACCTCCATGTTAGCTGGGATGCTGGACTGTTTCAACTAGTCCTATCCCCCATGTCCCTCGGAGAGACTGGAGGCAGTTTTCTCTTCAATCTTTGTTTTGTGAAGTTAAGATGTTATGTATGGTGAGGGTTTTCTGCACTTGGAAGAATTCTTAGGTTGCCTTGGAAATGTGACTTTGTATCAGAGATATCTTTGATTTGCTAATGACTTTGCTCTGCCTTATAAATAAAGCAGTTTGGGGGTGGACCTGCTCTTGCAAGCTATTGGCGTTGCAGAGACCTCCGTATCCCATCCTTTTTCTCTCTGAGTTTATTTCTTTATTCCTCACTGTTCTCTCTCAGGACCTGGACAATTACTAGCCACGCTGGTCCACAGCAGCTAGGGACTAGGATCTATCCCTTCAGTCACCTCCGATTCATTTGATTGTTAAAAGCACTGGAGGTTTCCTGGTCAAAAAGAACTGGTGTAAGTAGTAATATAGAAATGTAGCCACACCTTTCTGAGTATCCACTATATGTCAGCTACAGTTCTAGGTCTTTTAAACCAGTGGTCCCCAACCTCTTTTGGGCCACGGACCAGTTTAATGTCAGAAAATATTTCCACAGACCGGCCTTTAGGGTGGGACAGATAAATGTATCACATGACCAAGACAAGCGTCAAGAGTGAGTCTTGCCCTGGCCGGTTGGCTCAGCGGTAGAGCGTCGGCCTAGCGTGCGGAGGACCCGGGTTCGATTCCCGGCCAGGGCACACAGGAGAAGCGCCCATTTGCTTCTCCACCCCTCCGCCGCGCTTTCCCTCTCTGTCTCTCTCTTCCCCTCCCGCAGCCAAGGCTCCATTGGAGCAAAAATGGCCCGGGCGCTGGGGATGGCTCTGTGGCCTCTGCCCCAGGCGCTAGAGTGGCTCTGGTCGCAACATGGCGACGCCCAGGATGGGCAGAGCATCGCCCCCTGGTGGGCAGAGCGTCGCCCCTGGTGGGCGTGCCGGGTGGATCCCGGTCGGGCGCATGCGGGAGTCTGTCTGACTGTCTCTCCCTGTTTCCAGCTTCAGAAAAATGAAAAAAAAAAAAAAAAAAAAAAAAAAAAAGAGTGAGTCTTAAACAATGTAACAGAGGGAATCTGGTCATTTAAAAAAAATAAAACATCGTTCAGACTTAAATATAAATAAAACAGAAATAATGTAAGTTATTTATTCTTTCTCTTCGGACCATTACCGGTCCGTGGCCCGGGGGTTGGGGACCACTGCTTTAAACAACAGAATGTTCTTTGCAGGTGGCTGTAATTAGTCCTGGCGGAGGATACCCAGGCTCAGGGTAGTCAAGGAACTTGTTCAAGGTCACACAGCCGATAAGAGGCCAGCATAAGAAGCAGAATCTGGGAATGTCTGACAGCAAATCCTGGCTCTTGACCTGTATGGGCTCTTTCTAGTGCTGAGACACCTGAACCCTTGAGCTAACTGATGGCTCTACAGGAATCTTTAACCTGGGGAGAGTAGGATACCCCTCATGTGATACTCGGCTAGGATTTAAGATAAACACATACAGGCGCATGCATGTGTGCACCTGAGCTTGATTATTTTTCTCATTTTGAATGTAGGCAGAGCACAGCAGTATTGGCAATACTTGTAACTTTGTCACCCATGGAAACCAGATATTTTCATGTCACATCAGAGTTGCAGATCATTTGAAATATCATTTATAGTTAGTGCTATTTCAAAACTGCAGTTGTTTTTTAGATTTCCCACCAGGGCTTGTCATTTAGTGTATTAATAATAAAAAAAAAGGACATACATTATCATATTCCACATTTATTTTAAAACTTTTTATTGATAACTGTATTTTAATATTAGTTTTCTTTGCATGCTTATTAATTTTTTTATACATTTTAAAACAAGTTTGAAAAGGACTTCCAAAGCTTCCCCAGACCCCAAGCAGGGCCCATGGCACAAAAAGAGATTGAGCTCCTGCAAAGAGCTGGGAATTGGGCCATTTCTGGAATAAAGGACTCACTTTCTGGGCACAAAATCTAATTTCTTTTTTTTTTTCTTCTTAACTGACAAGTTAAGTCAGAGAGACAGACTCCCAGATATGCCTTGACTAGAATCCACCCAGCAAGCCCCTTATGTGGCAATGCTCTGCCCATCGGGGGCCATTGCTCTGTTGCTTGGCAACTGAGCCATTTTAGTGCCTGAGGCAAGGCTATGGAGCCATCCTCAGCGTCCTGGCCAAGTTGATCCAACTGAGCCATGGCTATGGGAGAAGGAGAGAGAGAGAGAGAGAGAGAGAGAGAGAGAGAGAGAGAGAGAGAGAGAGAGAGAGGAGGGAGAGAGGGAAGGGTGGAGAAGCAGATAGTCACTTCTCCTGTGTGCCCTGACTGGGAATTGAACTCAGGACATCCACAGGCTGGGCTGACACTCTACTGCTGAACCAATCGGCCAGGGCCTAAATCTAATTTCTTTACAACATCACCAAAATGTGCACAACTAAGAGGCAGGAAAAGCCTTAATGAAAATATCTCATTCATTCATGTATTTCTTAAACAATAATTCACTGGGCACCTGCTGTGTTCCAGACCCTGTGAGTGGCAGGGGAGACAGGACCGACCAGAGCTCTGCTTCCAGGGAGCTGACCTCATAAAACATCAAGACAACAATAAAACAGTAACCACACATATAATTTTAGCTTACACAAGTGTGACAGGGCCTGTGTGGCAGGCTGCATGGAGAATTTCCTACCAAGTACTGCTTGGCTCAGATCTGAAGGATGGGTAGGTGCTAACTAGGCAAAGAGGGGGTGGAAAAATCAGGCTCGGGTGTGGGGTGGGGGCTGTTTGTGTGGGGGTGAGCTGGAGCTGGCTTGCTCAGGCTTGCAACAGCCAACTGTTAAATTTTCAGGAATTTCGTGAGGCAGTTGTTAAACGCAGCCATTATTAAAAACGAAGTTATATAAACTTACAAGGAGACTTCCCAGGTCGAAGTCTCTCTTCCCAGGAGAAATCCATGTCGTCTTTGCTTTTAAATTATATTAAAAGCAAAGACGACAAAACACCTCTAGGACAGCTCTACAAGTCATCGCAGCTGCGGTCCGCTGCGTTCTTACACCACCACGGCGGTGCCCATACACTCTAAGCAGCCGTGTCTTGAACGCTACTCATTTCTAATGTCATCTTTCCACAGAGAACTCTCCTGAACCCCCACCTGTTTAAACTACCACGTTCACCACTTCCTCCTTCCTCTCCTGCTCGCTTTACTTTCCTCCACAGTTTTATCACCTTCCAACATACTATGTAATTTGGTTATTCATTTTCTGTCTTGACTACACTAAGGTTAAACTCCATGAGGGCAGGGATTTTTTTCCCTGTTTCCTTTCCTCCCGTGTCGCTAGTTCTAGAACTGTGCCTGGCACAGAGGAGGCCAATCAGCATTTGTTGGATGAGTGAGTGTTGGGAATTGAGCACTGCGTAGGTGTGGACCAATGATTGAAAAGTCTGTTTCCTTAACCTGTATACCTTCCTGGCTGAAGCAAGGGGTAGCAGAGCCACACTGCTCTGTCCTAGAGCAGACACGCAGGACCCAGCATCCTGAATGCACTTGAAGGGGTGACTACTCCTCATGCTGTTCATTTTCTAATAGCAGAGAAGAAGCTCTTAAGGTCAAGACTCTGTTATCGCTGACTTGAACTTGAATTCCAGCTTTCCATAGCCAAGAAACTAAGCATCCAGATTCAAAATTGCTTGACAGAATTTTAAGCAAAAAAAAAAAAAAAAGAGAGAGAGAGAGAGAGAAATCAGATCTGTAAGGACGTGACTCCTTATGGTCCCATGTCCACGGAAGGAGTATGGCCCCTTGGTTAGAAGGTTAGGTGTACAGTCTTTCCGAGAGCAGCCTTCCTGGGTTCAAATTCTGGCTTTTCGACCTGGGAGAGTTAATTAACAGATGAGCCTCAGGCTGCCCATCTGTCAAACGGACACAATAACACTACATTTCAGGCAATCCATGAAGCCATCAATGAAATGCTATATTATTTTGTGAACCGCTAAGAAAGCAAAAGAAGTTATTAATTTTTAATAACCCATTGATTCTAAGACTTTTATGGACTTTAGAAATGTTCTAAGTCAAGTTGCCAGATAAAATACGGGATGTCCAGTTAAATTTGAATGATGTTTTAAAACATCTCATTTGGGGCATACTACTTAGGGCATTATTCATTGTTTACCTGGATTTCAAATTTTCTAACACTGGTCATTTTAGTTGTAAGGTCAAAAACGTATGTCCAAGACTAAGTATGAAATATGGTAGCGTATGTCTCATTGGGAGGTGTGGTTAAATGGGTTCATGTAGGAAAAGCCTTCGATCAGCACATGGACGGAGCAGGTGCTCAGTAGATGTTAGGTATGTTTATAAGACAGCTCTTACCAGTTCAATGGACTCTCTTCACCAGCCTGTAATGCCTGGAGGACTCTCCTTTCCACCCCAGGGATTGCTACACATCTTCTTACCCTGAAAGAACCCAATAATATTCATTCAATGATACTGAATCAATAAAAAACTCCCCCTTTTTTCCCTTTCAATCAATGAATGGAGAAGCCCCCACCTTTAAAAGACTCAGCGAATGGAGAGCCCCCACTTTTGTTTTGTACCCCACTTGTTTTCTGATTCACCAGGGGTCGCAATCCTTGGACTTGCACGAGGGAAGCCCGTTTGTTCCAAATCTCCTCTGAAGTCTGGAAAGAGGAGACATTTAGCGAAGCCTTTGCCACGAGCTCCTTCCCTCAAGCGTGCCTCCAGCTTCTTTCTACCTTTGAGAGCTCAGGTGTCTACTGCCAATTACACTTTCTTCTAACATGTGAACCGGCTGCTTCATTAGTTTAATTGCAGGATCGCAGGTGGTGGCAGGAGGCTGCTCAGGAAGGACGATTAACCCTGTCCTGTCCAGGCAATCACAGACCGGGGGCCCACGTGGCCACTCTTGCCACGTTCTCTTGTAGTGGCCAGAACATATTAGTTTGTTTACTGTGTGTCTGTTTCAAAAAACAACAACAATGTAATAATAATAACAATATGTACCTATGGCCAAAAATTTAAAACAGGATAGGAGTGTAAATTGAGACCTAAATGTCTGAACCCCAGAAGTAAAAATTACTAACAGTTTCTAATATACAGAAATGTTCTGCTCACAAACATCTGATACATACCTAAAGTCTGGAAGTGTATGAGCACATTTCTTCTGTTTGGTTTTCTTAAATTTTGATATATAGCGTCAAATTGGAAGCTAGTACAGTCCATGTTCTGTGGACATTTAGGTTTTCTAACTAATGATAAATGACATAAGTTGAACATACAGTCATCCTAAGTGCATTGCGTGTTTTATGTAGTTATATTCACCCATAAATGCCTGCCCACTTTATTTGGTACAAAAGGAATGATATAACGTATATGCATAGGTGACCTACCTTAGTCACTGGCGGAGACATCCTCACTGTCTTTAATGTTGTGTCTTAGAGCTGACTCATTCTTTTTTATAAGGCTGCATGCTCTTTGATAGGACGGCCATGTCACAATTTATTTAACTAGTCTCTTTTTATGAAGCATGTAGGTTCCTTTCAGGTTTATGCCTTACAAAAAAAAGCAGCATGTAATGAAGCAAGTGAAACACAGCCGTGTGTGTGTGTGTGTGTGTGTGTGTGTGTGTGTGCAGCCTCAAAGTGCACAGCTGTGTCTGGCCTATGCTCCAACCAATCAGAAAGCAGCAGGCAGTGGCAGGAGAAGGGTCCTGGTGGTCCCTGTGGAGCCCATTTTAACCCTTTAGTTGCTGGATCCTGGGAAGTCCCTGATGATTCCAGGGAGAGGCCAAGGCAGCTTGGGTGGAAGGGAAGCAATGGCCAGTTTGGGGAAGCGGCTGTTGACCAACCTGTGTTGAAACCTTCCTATGTTTTCACTGCCAATTTAGTCCTCCTGGTCATCTTTGTTGGATTTAGTCCCTGTTTGAGTGTATCCAAAGATTTTTAACCTGGCTCAAATGGCCTGAACTCTTCATTTCAAGTTAACCTGTTACCATCTTTTCCCTTGGAGTCCTTCTTTTGTGAGATATAAAAAAATACGAATATTAGATGACATTTCTGAGAGCTAAGCACCAGCTGAGCGCTTTATGCAGCTGATACCCTGCAGTCTTTCCAAGAATGCCGTGGGGCTGGCATGGTTACCACACCCATTTTACAGATGGAAAAAGTGAGGCTCACAGGCTCGTCCAAGCTCACATAGCAAGGCACAGGCAGTGCTGGGATGTCAATCCATTTCCCTAGGGCTCTGCAGCTCTAACCTACTGCTGTTTAAACCCTAATAAGCCATGAAAAGAAGGACAGGGAGGCCCACAGTCCCCACAGGCATACCCATACAAAAACAAACACAGTCAGATGCAAATGGGAAGAAGACAAAACAACAAGATAAATATCAGGTGGCTACCAACAGGAATTTATGGTCGAATGAAGGACAGTTTTAACACTTGGCCACAGAGACTAGACCTTTCTGAGCCTCGGGTTCCTCATCAGTAAATGGGAACAAGAGTCCAGCAGAGCTGTTGAAGAGGATTACGCTAAGTCATGTGAAATGGCCGTGGCCATGGGACAACTTGTATTCTGGCTCCTTTGTGCCCATCTGAGGCCCCTTTGATTAAAACTTTTGAGGACCTGATGCTATAATAATACTATGACAAGGATTGTCCTTTAAGGGCAGTCATTCCTCTCAACAATGTGCTATGCCTATTTCCAAGCACAACCCCCCAAATTTCCCAATTCTATAAATAATTCATGTTTAGTATAAAAAAATCAGAAAATATGATGATGATTATTATTATTTTTTTTGTATTTTTCTGAAGCTGGAAACGGGGAGAGACAGTCAGACAGACTCCCACATGCGCCCGACCGGGATCCACCCGGCACGCCCACCAGGGGCGATGCTCTGCCCCTCCGGGGCATCACTCTGCCGCGACCAGAGCCACTCCAGCGCCTGGAGCAGAGGCCAAGGAGCCATCCCCAGCGCCTGGGCCATCTTTGCTCCAATGGAGCCTTGGCTGCGGGAGGGGAAGAGAGAGAGCGGAAGGAGGGGGTGGGGGTGGAGAAGCAAATGGGCGCCTCCCCTATGTGCCCTGGCCAGGAATTGAACCCGGGTCCCCCGCACGCCAGGCCAATGCTCTACCGCTGAGCCAACCGGCCAGGGCCATTTTATTTATTTATTTATTTATTTATTTAAATGTCAGTTTTTTTTATTTTTTTTATTCATCTTTAGAGAGGAGAGGGAGAGACAGAGAGAGAAGGGGGGAGGAGCTGGAAGCATCAACTCCCATATGTGCCTTGACCAGGCAAGCCCAGGGTTTTGAACCAGCGGCCTCAGCATTTCCAGGTCGACGCTTTATCCACTGCGCCACCACAGGTCAGGCTGATTAATTTTTAAGGAAGATAAAAATCAGCTGCAATGCCATCTACTGCCAACACTGGGCATTTATGTTGACAGACATTTATATTTATATACTTAAAAAAAAAACCCAAACATTCCATCTTACTATGCAGCCTGTTTGATCTGATTCCGCCTCTGTCCAGTCTGTGCTTCACACTGTAGGCTGTGTGGCCTTTCTGGGACATAACAGGGACCACTCTGTGCCTGGGATGAAAGCCTTCAGTGGCTCTCACTGCCATCGGTGTCTTCTTCACTGAGATACAAAGCCCAGGTGCTCTGGACGGTTTCTCTTCCTGCTGTCTTCTCCCTCTATTCTCTCTCTCTGTACTCACTGTCTCCACTTGTGGGTCTTTGAATTGCCCAGCACACTTCCCTGTTGAACCTGATGATATGGCGGAGTCCTGTTCACTTCCACTGGGAGTCCCCCCTGGCCCCCTTCCTAGGACCCTGTCCCTGCTCCCTCACCTCTGTGGTTACTCTGATCACACCTCATTGTTCTGCCTGGTTATCTGTCTTCACCGTAGTCTATGAACCACATGAAGGCAGCCAGCCATGTTTTGTGAACCAAACTATATGCCCCGTGTCCAGCATGACTGCTAGGCACAGGCGTGCTCACTACGCACTTAACCGAAGTCCAAAGCAAACAAACTGGTGTGACTTTAACTTCATGTAGCGCTCAAGGGTAGTGTGTGTGTGTCTTCATATTCCATGACAGAGGTTGGGTGGAGAAGTAGAGGGTTGAGCTGGGAACGTGTCCATTGACGGGGTTATCTTAGATCATCGCTTTATACACTCTCTCTAGGGTCATGCAAACACCCAACATTACCATTACTCAGGATCATGAGTGCGGGTTTCATCACTGGAGCTCATGCCAAAAAAAAAATATCTGGGACACGGGAATGATATGATTAGTTAACAATGCATGTGGTCTTTCCATATGTTACCCAGATTCTACAAGTAAGTGTCTCACACACTTGCTGGTGCACAGAATCCAGAGAGTCAGCCACGATGTTCACTCAGCACCCGGATTTCTTCTGAAGTTCTCATCGCCACTTTTATTTTAAAAGGTGGGCACACAGGTGCCCTGTTTGATTTATTTGAAATATTTGCTGTGCTGCAGGATACTGACATTGGCAACATGGACTCAGGAGGCAGAGCGCGTCAAGAGAGCCTTCGGAAGCGGAAGCGGAGGCGGGCTCACATGTGCGTATGTGAGATGTGTGGGCGATGATGAGCGACGGCCGCCAAGGGGTTGGGAGGATGTGTTCATTCACGAAAGGGGACGAAGATCCATGCACAATCCTGGCTGGGAAGATCCTCAGCACCTTCCCTGGGCATCAATGGTGTTTCCATCTTAGAATGTGTGACTGAGCAAATGTGCAGGAAAGGAAGAAGTTGACCTCACAGCTAAGCTCTGGAAAAGAAAAAACTTACCGTTCCCACCACCCAGATATAATCGCCGATAACATGGTGGCACATTTTCTTTAGAATTGTTCTCTCTGTGTGTGTGTATCATTATGCTGTCTGTACCACTTCCCTTATGTTTGAGACATATGTTATGAGCAACAGACCATTAAATATTATTTTAACTTTTTATTATGCATGACTATATTTGGAAATGTGTATATATCATAAATGTACAACTCAATGGATTTGCCCATGTCGAACAAGCTCAGGTAACTAGTGACCAGACATAGCCGTGAAGTATTCTAGCAACGCAGAAACTCCTCTCAGAACTTCCTTATAATCCTCATATAGTGTCTGTTTCATTTTGTGGTCATTGTAGGTGCTCCCTCCCTCCCTCCTTCCCTCCCTTCCTTCTTTCCATCCTCCTTCTTCAGATTCAAACTGAGCAGATAGGATCTCACCCATAGCCTGGGGACAGCAGCCTTTCTGTCAGTTGCTAGTAAAAGCAACTCTGGACAGATCAGGAGAGCTCTTGATGCAGTTGCAAGAAGACAGAACTCTAAAACAAGAAGAAAGTAGAACACTTAGAAAAGCTGATGAGATGCAGTTGGAGGCTAAGAATTTATAAGAATGGCATACTTCTAATTTCTCTTTGCACAGACCTCTGGAGGGAGAAAATATATATTTGGTCTGTATCTAGTAATCAGACATACATTCATTTCATCATCATTCTTCATCCGTCCCGCTCAACAAATATTTTGATTGACGACCAATGACAAGTCATAGGCTAGTTTGGGTGCTGGGAGATAGCAGGAACAGACAAAGAAATGAACAAGAAAAGCATGTTGCCTGTCTAATGAGCATGGGGCAGTGAGGTGGGTGAGGGGCAGGGAATGCCAGCTAGCAAGTGTGGGCGGAAGGCCTTGTTTTCCAAAGGCAGTTGGAGGAGACTTTCAAGGGAGGGTGACCTTTAGAAAATAGTGGGTAGTCACATCTTAGTGGGAAGAGCATTCCGGGAAGGGTTCCTAGCATGGGCCAAGGTTCTGAGGCTAGAGCCTGTGGGGGTATATTTGAGGAATGGGAGTGAGACTCATGATGGGGACCAGAGACCAAGAGGAGGAGTGTGAAGATCAAGTTAGACAGGTGGCCACGGAGATACATGCAGGCAGGTGGAGAGGCAGGTCTCGGAGGGCCTTGGACACTGGAGGTTGTGGTAGGGGTTTTGCATTTACTCAGAGGGAGATGGGGAACCAAGGCAGGCTTGAGAACACAAGATTTACATGATCTAGGTTAGATTACAAAAATCACTCAGATTGCTATTGAGATGTTTAACGGAGGTAAGAATGCAATCAGGAAAACCAGTTTGGAGGCTAATACAACAATCCAGGTGAGAGAAGAGACTCTCTTCCACCCGGTTGTTTATTGCTATTTAACAAACCACCCCAAAACTTGTGTTTAAAAACATCAATGGCTTATTATTTCATATAGTTTTGTGGGCTGTCTAGGCAGTTCATCAGCTCCACAGGTCTCGCTGGGTGATACTTCCCTTCGTCTTTGCATGCCTAGTAATGTATTATTATTATTATTTATTTTATTTTATTTTTCTGAAGTGAGAAGAAGCAGGGAGGTAGACAGACAGACTTCTTCCTGTAGGCGCCCAACCGGGATCCACCCGGCATGCCTACTAGGGGGCCATGCTCTGCCCATCTGGGGCATTGCCTCCTTGTAGTAGGAGCTATTCTAGCACCTAAGGCAAAGGCCATGCAGCACTCCTCAGCACCGGGGCCAACTTTGCTCCAATGGAGCCTTGGCTGCGGGAGGAGAAGAGAGAGACAGAGAGAAAAGGGAGGAGGAAGGGCAGAGAAGCAGATGGGCACCTCTCCTAATGTGTCCTGGCTGGGAATTGAACCGGGACTTCCACACGCCAGGGCGATGCTCTACCGCTGAGCCAAGCAGCCAGGGCCACCTCGTAATTTTTTAAAAAATTGTTGTATCATGTTGGGTGCAGCATGTTTTTATGTTTCTATGAATATTCTCAAGCTTTGTTCTGGGATGCAGCTAAATGACCCAGAACAGTATGATCCTATTGGGCCTTGCTTTAAAGATTTGAGAGGTGGGATAAGCGTAGTATTTAGTGTCTAGGGCTAATTATT
Organism: Saccopteryx bilineata; assembly: GCF_036850765.1. Classification (NCBI taxonomy): domain Eukaryota; kingdom Metazoa; phylum Chordata; class Mammalia; order Chiroptera; family Emballonuridae; genus Saccopteryx; species Saccopteryx bilineata. The sequence goes on along the minus strand of NC_089495.1, from coordinate 188,851,714 downwards.
CTCTACTACTGAGGCAAGACCCTTCCGGGAACTCTGCCCAGTGCCCCGGAAGGGTGGGGCTGTCTAGTCTGGCTATGTGAACTCCAGGGTGATTTGCTCTAGGTCCGTGATTGGTCTTTCCACAGACTCGGGGTGTTTCTCCTCGCTGTGAGTGCCACTCAATACTCACGTGGACCCTTTGCACATGGACTCCAGCATTCTCTCTGCAGCACCCTTCTCTCCGGTACCCTGCTCCTGGACTCCAGCCGCATCAGTACCCACAATGCTTCCACTCCGAGCACCCAGAACCTCCTGGGTTCTCCCTCCTCATACCTTTTGTGTTTGAGATGCCTCTTTAGCAGCCCAGTGGAGACTCCTTGAAATGCTGTTTGGGAAAGGTTGCTTCTAATACCCTGGATGACCGATACTCAGGGTGAGACACAGACTCAGACGGTCTCTTATGGAATGGGACGGTGTATGTCCCCCTTGATGCTTGAGATCCGCCTTTAGGATCAAACTGGTATCTCTAACTCCTTAAGTTATTTCAAGTACTAGCTCTTTGATTTGGTCCACGAGCCTCCACACCTTAGCTTTGTCTCTTCCCTTTCAGCTAAAGAAAAACAATAAATTGGTAATTCCGGTAATCCCTTATTTTATATAAAAACATATGAAAGAGATCTTACTTTTGACTCATGGGCTACTGTACTATTTGCTACCAATGGTAGTTTAAAAGTATTGTCATTGGTGAATGGTTTGCTTTTAAAATATATTAGTTAAAGCCTGACCTGTGGTGGTGCAGTGGAATAAAGTGTCGACCTGGAACACTGAGGTCGCCGGTTCGAAACCCTAGGCTTGCCTGGTCAAGGCACACATGGGGAGTTGATGCTTCCTCCTCTTCCTCCTTCTCTCTCTCTCTTTCCTCTCTGAAAATTGGATAAATAAAGCTTAAATAAAATAAAATATATTAGTTAGAAAGTATTTAAGGTATTCTTGTAATAATATCACTCTCACTCACAAGCTTCTGTATAAACCAAGACTGACTTGCAAGTCGTGGAAGTCCAACTCAAACTACCTTAAGTGAAGCTCCTAAACTAGATTCCTCTACACAAGTGGAATTTATAGGCTCATTTAGCTCAAAAGCTTAAGAGGTAGAAAGGCAAGAGGGGATTCAAAGTCTTCAGAACTCTCTCTCTCTCTTTCTCACTCTCTCTCTCTCCTCTTCTCTCTTGTTCTGTCTTCCTCTCAGTCTGCTTGCTTCTCCCTGTCTTCATTCTCAGCCTGACAGGTCCAATTTTTTGTCGTACTTAAGGTTTTGATCTGAGAGAAGTGGAGAGTATGGTCCCAATATCTCTGGCAAAAGTCCTGTGGGGAGGAGGATCCCACCTGGTCAGACTTGGGTCCCCTGCCCATCCTTGATGTGGGTCAGGAAAAGGTTGGGCCCACTGGGTCATGGGACTTGAACAGGATTCTGGGCCATAAAATTCTTTGCAATCGGGGTGTCCTGTTCATTGTAAGACATTTACCAGTATCCCTGTCCTCTGTCCTCTACATTTCAGTACTAACTCCCCCCTCCACCTGTTGTGACAACCCCAAATGTCTCCAGATGTTGTCACATGTACCCTGGTAGACCAAATCGCCCCCATTGCAAATCATTCCTATGGCGTGATAGTAGTAGTTTTTTTATCGGAAGAGAAGCTGAGTAGGTAAATAGGCTTGCCACCCATTCCCACGTGTTTTCGGAGAAGGAGGTAGACCTATAGCTGTCATCCATTACTGTACCATGAACCACTGTAGTGGTTATGATTCAGTGCATTGTTCTAATTCTCCCAAGACAGTTTTGTGGGTCATAAACATTGGGGGGAACCTATGAAAATGTGAGCTGTATTTGAATGTCATGGCAGAACAGGAAGGGATGAAGACCATCTGGTAGGAACCGCAAACCCAGACTGAAATACCAAGGTCTGTTTTGGCTCAACCTTGTATAGGTGTGCCACCTTTCCTAAATGATTTCATCTCTCTAATCCTTGGCTTCCTCCAGTATAAAAGATGATGAATGCTATCAGACAAACCAATTAATATTATACAGGAAAGTCCTGGGTAAATGGTCAAGGTTACCCAAGCTTTAGGTATTATTTAAACATACTCTTCAATTAATTGTATATGGAAGCAACCTGGATGACTTTTGAATTATTAGACTAGGTCACCTGGATGCTGCCCCCAGGCAATTTACTCAGTAAGTATGGGGTGTGACATTATTTTTCTTTTTATTCTCTCCTTCACTCCTTCTCTCTCGTTTTGGTTTATTAGTTAATACAAGTGATGTCAATATTATAAGAAGAAGATGGTTATTTTTATTCTCCAGCATGTTTCAAGAGACACAAGAATTGCTTACCTGGTTAATTACCAATTTCATCTATTCATGCTATTAAAAAAAAAAACCAAACAGGAAAGAAAACATTTCCAGTTCATTGAGCTAACTGGTGGGTGAGAGGCGTCGCAACGATTCTCTCCTGATGAAGGCAGACATTATGTCCCAACCGTGCGTGGTGTGTATGTTCTCAGCTTTCTGGCTCTGTTCCACCTTGGTAATAACCCAACCGGTTAATTTAGTGGGATTTAAGCTTCTGGTCTTTGTCTGAACAAATCAGAATTTGCCAGAAAACGTTTGAATGAACTGTGGAGCCCAGCTGTAGTCAAGGATAGACTCTATCCGAGAAACAAACAAATGACCTAATCCATGTCAGAGGCAGGGGCTAAATGATTCATCTCTTAAAAGAGATTTATAGTCAGTGTTTACTTCCCAAGTGAGAGAGAGAAAATTTGCTTCTTGATCTAAACCAGTTGGAGGAAAATTTCAGAGTGTCACTTTTTGGAGCAAACATTGTTTGACTTTTGGAATAGAGTCATGATTGATTATGCAAGACCCGCTTTAGAGTTTTTCGGGTAAGAATGCCCGGCTTGTTTCTTTTCTGTTTGTAGAAATGGGCTTTTCCTGGGTGACATTTCTGGTGATCACTCTCAGTGGATTGCTTTTCATATTCTTATTTCAAATCTAACGGTTGCCGAAATGAACACAGACATTTCCCTGACCAGTAACCTATCTCCTAAAAGATGCTTTCTTCTCGCAGAAAGCTCTGAATACTTCCAGAAAAAGTCAGCATTCTTTAAGTCTGAGACTGCACTAATATTCATCACAATTTACATATGAATAGTAGAAACTACAGGAAATCAGACAGAGAGAGAGAGAAAGAGACAGAGAGAGGGAGAGAGAGGAAATTTTTATTATGTGCTTGGTGAGAAGGTTCTGAAAGTTTCTAGTCTGAGAATGGATACCGCAAGTCTACTGTTGATGTTAGGGGGGGCCCCATTCCCACCCCACCCCACGCCCCCACCTACAACCTTGGCCTTGCAGTCAAAATAGCACTTTCCCTGCACTTCACAGGACTAGGGGAGACGGGTTTTTCCTTGGCCTATTTCTACAGCTGGGGATGAAGGAAGCGAGGAGGCTGATTAATCGCTTTCTAGCTCTGCCCATTGATATTATCCTGTTTGCATCTTTCTGTTTTGTTTGTCCTGAGGACCTATTTCCTTTCTAATGAAATTTTGGTCTGACCTTCTTGTTTGAATGTTTGTCCCTGGGCCCTTTGGGGTTTCCTTTACGGGTGTTGTTCTTTCGACTGCAGAGCTAGCTGATCTTCTCTGGTGAACTTGGGCAGACACGTGCATCACGGGGGAGTGGCGAGAGGAGGTACACACATGTGAGTGTGGGGAAGAAGGAGCCGGTCTGGCTTTTCCAAACATGTCCTCATAACTGTCCCCACACGGGCGATTCCGGCTACTTTTAAGTTTGAAAGTGCCGACAATCAGAACGAAGAAGCCAAATCGTTCTTCTTATTTAAGGATATCTGAGCACTCTGGCTACAGCCTCATTTTTTTTTTTTTTTAAGCCTAACATATTAGCCACTAGAACAGAGTTTTCTCCCAGTTAATGCCTCCCCAAATCATGTCTCATCTGCATGAGTCAGTCTCAGGAGCTGACCATGAAGCCGCTGGCCACACCTCTACTTTAAAAACCGCTGGGAAAAACTGGAAATAATTTTAGAAAATAAAAGACATTCTCGTCCTTTCTTCTCCTTTCATTTTGTTTTCTTTTCCTTGGCGGGGGGGGGGGGGGGGGGGGGGGATAAGAAGAGACAGAGTCTTTGATTCATGTGCAGCCAAGATCTAGGACTAAAACAAACACAGTAGAACTCTTTCCTAAGTGCTAGGCACAGTCCTGATTCCCACGGTGGAGGGGTCTGGTTTACATCCAGGTTTTAGTGGGTCGGATTTGTTGTCCACAGCACAAGATGATCTGTGGTCTACCTAGGGCTCTCTAGCTAGAAAAGTAAAAACATTGAAATGATGTTTTTATTGGATTTGAACCACTAAACACAGCCCTTGAGTCATGTACAAAATCTCATTGTTCTAATATCAAAACAACGTTGCATCCACTGTCAAGTTGAACTAAAATGCAGCCAACCTGTGGCGGCTGTCTATGATGGAATTCCTCATCTAATAAACAGCTCTGACTGTGAGGACCTGATGCTGTAAGGGCTTCCTGATGATCAAAGTTCAACCACATTTATAGTTTCAGCAGTTCCACTGCTTGGATTTCTGTTTACTTTCATTTCCCCTGCGCAGAACTCTCTAATCTGGGTTTCGGTTTTTATACTATACTATTGAAAAGTGCTCAAATTACCCTATTCCAGCAATAGCTGTTCTCTTAATACGGGAGATTTGAAAGGTGTCCCTGCCCACTTTAAACAGGATTTCCATTACTCTGCATTCAGTCTGTTGATACAGGAAACATTGTTGTTTGGAAATGAACCAGACCCTTGAGAGATAAGGAGTTCTGGTTGCCTTCCCCCGTCCCCTCCCTCATGAGACAAGGGTTTTATTTTATCAGAATTAAACAAAAATAGATGATAGGTGCAAATAGCTACAGGGGAGGGCAAGTCTATTTGTAAGATATTACTTGTGCCTAAATAAGATTGATTTCTGATCTTTGCTGATAAGAGAAATTATTATGCCTAGCTGCTAAGTCTAGAAATCTCTCACAGAAAAGGCACACAGTATTTCAACTGTTTTTATTGCTTGGTTTCCCTATGAGTATTCATTCGATATGTTGGCTGATAATACAATGAAAGAACAAGTTCTAAGCCATTTTGGGTAATCACATATTACTTCTTCTGAAAGTACTTACATAAAAGACCCCTATGAAATGCTGCAGAGCCCTCGCCGCGATCTTGCTCCCTTTTCTTTCCTTGATACATTTTACTTCAAAGCATTCCTCAATACAAGGTATATATTAATACGTATATTTATTTACTAGCCTCTAAATTTCTAGAACAGCACTACTCAATAAAAATATAATGCAGTCAACACATGAAATTAAACATTTGCTAGGAACCACACTAAAAAGGTAGAAAGAAAGTGAAATTGTCATATGTTTTATTAAAGTCAGTATGTGATCCATTATGTGATCATTTCAACATCAAATCAATTTAAAATGATTTTTAAATTAATTAATTTTGGGGGTATTTTTCCGAAGTTAGAAGCAGGGATGCAGTCAGACAGACTCCCGCATACATCTGACCTGACTGGGATCCACCCGGCATGCCCACCAGGGGGCGATGCTCTGACCATCTGAGGCGTTGCTTCGTTGCAACTGGAGCTATTCTAGCACCTGAGGCAGAGGGCATGGAGCTGTCCTCAGCGCCCAGGCCAACTTTGCTCCAATGGAGCTTTGACTGTGGGAGGGGGGAGAGAGAGATAGAGAGAAAGGAGAAAGGGAAGGGTGGAGAAGCAGATGGGCACTTCTGTGTGTCCTGACTAGGAATTGAACCTGGGACTTCCACATGCCGGGCCAACACTCTACTGCTGAGCCAACTGGCCAGGGCCAATATAAAATGATTTTTAATGAGATATGTTATATTCATTCCTTGGACTAAGTCTTCAAAACCTGGTATACCTTTTATACTCACAGTGCATGTCAATCCAACTGGCCACCTTTCAAGGGTCCAAGGGCCAAGTGTGGCTTGTGGCTGCCATATTGGACAGCATAGGTCTAGGATATAAGCCCCAGGTGGTTATAACTTTTGTTCTGTTCTAAATAAATAAATAAATAAATAAATGCTAGGCACACACTAAGTACATAATGAATAATCAATGAAACAGTAAATGAATATTAAAATGCTAAAAGTCACAACTCTTTAGCCGAAGGTCGGTGTGTATTAGATGTCTTGCAGCATGCTGCAATGCCTCTCGTTATCTCTCTTTTTTTTTTTGTATTTTTCTGAAGAAGGAAACAGGGAGGCAGTCAGATAGACTCCCGTATGCGCCCGACCAGGATCCATCCAGCATGCCCACCAGGGGGTGACGCTCTGCCCATCTAGGGCGTTGCTCTGTCGTAACCAGAGCCATTCTAGCACCTGAGGCGGAGGCCATGGAGCCATTCTCAGCGCCCGGGCCAACTTTGCTCCAATGGAGCCTTGGCTGCGGGAGGGGAAGAGAGAGACAGAGAGGAAGGAGAGGGGGAGGGGTGGAGGAGCAGATGGGAGCTTCTTCTGTGTGCCCTGGCCAGGAATCGAACCCGGGACTCCTGCACGCCAGGCCGACGCTTTACCAGTGAGCCAACCAGCCAGGGCCTCGTTATCTCTTTTTCTGAACATTTCCCTCTTGTTTACTACTCTAGGAATTCAAAAAATGTCACTTTGATCATTTATTCTGCCATTGAACTAGTTTTGCTGGGAAAAGCCCTATGGTAAATCTCTCTACTCACACATGCCTCAGAACAGACCAATTAAAGTCCCTTTTCTGCTTGACTTTTCTCCTCCTTGTGCTTTGCTCCCTCCCTTTAGTGGATTCTCCGGCTGCCTAATCAGCAATGGTTCATAACATTTCTTAAAAGATTGCACATCCCTTGATATTTTTGCAACATCTCCTGACTTTTTTTTTTTTTTTTTGTATTTTTCCAAAGTGAGAAGGCGTGGGCAGGAGGGGAGGCAGACAGACAGACTCCTGCATGCACCCGACCGGGATCCACCCAGCATGCCCACCAGGGGGCAATGCTCTGCCCATCTGGGACGTTGTTCTGCCACAATTGGAGCCATTCTAATACCTGAGGTGGAGGTCATGGAGCCATCCTCAGCTCCTGGGCCAATTCTGCTCCAATGGATCCTTGGCTGTGGGAGGGGAAGAGAAAGATAGAGAGAAAGGAGAGAGGGAAGGGTGGAGAAAGAGATGGGCGCTTCTCTTGTGTGCCCTGGCCGGGAATTGAACCTGGGACTTCCACACGCCAGGCCGATGCTCTACCACTGAGCCAACCGGCCAGGGCCCATCTCCTGACTTTCTTTTCCTATTGTCAAGTCCAGTAAACAAAAGATACATCTGGCATCTTCTCTGTACCAGATACCATTGAAGTTGGCCCCGCAGACACACCACATAGTTTAAATTATATCTGTATATATCTTCATTGCACCATTATATCCATGCAAAGGAGTGGCCTTGGATCATTGCCAGCAGTAGTTAAGAGACATATACAGTGTGTCCGTAAAGTCATGGGGCACTTTTGACCGGTCACAGTAAAGCAACAAAAGATGATAGAAATGTGAAATCTGTACCAAATAAAAGGAAAACCCTTCCAGTTTCTGTAGGATGATGTGGCAGCATGTGCGCATGCGCAGATGATGACCTAACACCGTGTATACAGCGGAGCAGCCCACGGCCATGGCAGTTGAGATGTGGACGGTGCAGAGAAAAGTTCAGTGTGTTCTGTGGCTCGCTAAATTCGAATCTGTGACCAAAGTACAACGTGAATATCGGTGCATTTATAACGAAGCGCCACCACATAAGAATAACATTACTCAGTGGGATAAGCAGTTGAAGGAAACCGGCAGTTTGGTGGAGAAACTCCGTTCTAGTAGGCCATCAGTCAGTGACGAGTCTGTAGAGGCTATACGGGATAGCTACCTAAGGAGCCCTAAAAAATCTGTGCGTGAGGCCACATCGAACTGCACTGAATAGGTATGAAACTGGGAGAGTTTTCCTTTTATTTGGTGCAGATTTCACATTTCTATTGTCTTTTGTTGCTTTCCTGTGACTGGTCAAAAGTACACCATGACTTTATGGACACACTGTATATCTACTATATTAAAGATGCTAGAATATTAGGAGAGTATCTGTCATTGGTATAAGGTATATTCTAAGTGTTAGCTATTACTATCATTATTAATGTAGGAAGAAGATGGCCCTTTAGGAAAATTCAGGGGGCACACCAGCCTGGACAGTGAGGGGTCAGGTGGCATTTCCTGGAGGAAGCCCTATCACTAATGACACCTGTTGATGAGCCTGAGTTGGCCAGATGAAGAGTTTAAAGGGGCGGGAATAGCACGTGTGAAGACCTGGAAGCAAGAGCTAGATGGCAGTTTGAGGAACTGAAATCAGTTGGGGCTGCCTAACACACAAGCCCCAAAGTCCCTGGGGACCAGGTTGACCATATTAGGGGGAATCACATGAAATCGTTGACATTTGACTAATTTCAAACTATAGAAATGGCTATTACCTATGGTTTACCCTAATATTATGCTGTGTGTAAAAAGCAAAAACATAAACCAAACAACAGCAAGCTCCTTGATCAATGGCATGGCACAGGAGACTGGATCTCACTCGGACCCCTGCTGCCCCTGGGCTGTAAGGACTTCTGGAGAAGAAAGCACCTTGCAAGGGAGGATATCTCCATGCTGTTGAACTTCTGGAGAGAATGAAGCATGCCTGACTATTTGCTGCTCAAACTCCAGTGCCTACAGCAGGGCCCTACTCTGGCAATCAGTGAGGTCTTTGAATGAATGAATGAATGAATGAATGAATGAATGAATGCTTTTACCTGTCCCTTTTCTCAAGGGCAGTGCTTGCTCCCTGACCCTGTTGGTTCTAAGATTTCCTCTTTGAGGCTTTTCCCTTTGTGTTCAGGACTTTGGTTAACACGGATGCCCAGCTGAGAGGCAGCTTTCGTGACTGAAATTAATTCAATTTCCCTCTCTGGCCAGACTTCATCTTTCCAGACTACAGTGTTTTCAGTTTATTTCTTTGCAGAATCCTAGCATCCCCCTCACCCCACCCCTTCTGCCCTCCCTCAGCCCTGGGATCAATGGAGTTTTCCTTCTCCAGCTGTTCCCCGATTCTGTGAGGGGGCGTGGCCATCCGAGAGAACATTGCAGGTGTACAGCAGTCTTGGCTTTGCCCAAGGGCAGCATTATCCTTCCCTTTTCTTCCCAACACAGCAATCAGTGAGCCAACAACTTCCTGGTAGAACCCAAAGATTGGAGGGCAAGAAATGTTCTTTTCTCTCTTTAAGTCTTCTATCTCTCAGACCCGCCCCTCACCTGGTCTCCACCCTCCTGCTTCTGCCTCCCCAAATCTGGACACTTACCTGAACTGACACTAATAATGAAAAAATAATGATGTAATAATAGTAACATTACCATAGAGCTGATTCTGTGTGAGAGATTTGTACCAAGAGTTTTGCATACATGATCTCATGAAGTCCTTACAACTTAGATGCGGTAATTACACCCACTTTATAGATAAAGAAACTGAGGCCTAGGACATAGAGCTAGTAAGAGGAGGAACTGGGATTTAAATCAAGTTCTGTTTGATTTAAGAGGCTCTGTCATTGACTATTCTGCGCCCATGCACGCGCACGCGCGCGCACACACACACACACACACACACACATTTATAGGCACTGAAGCAGTAAAAAGACAGAACTTCGATCCTTACTCTGCCTTGCAGTTCACAGTAGACTTTTCCAGAGAGACTCATCTCAACTTCTAAGAAGCTCCTTTCTTTCTCCTCCCTCCCTCCTCTCTGCCTTTCACCTTTGTTTTTTCGCTGTCTTTCTTCTCTCCTTCCCTTCCTTCATCCTTCAGTCACCTTTTTCTTTCTCACTCTTTCGTGAAACTCTGAGCCAGACTGTGTGTCATGCATGAGGAGACAGGTGTGAGCAGGACAAACACCTGTGGTTTCATCTTTAAAAATGTGGCTTCAAGATGCCATGGGCATAGAAGCCAACAGGTAAGTACATGACAAGTCACAGTCATTTGCTAAAGGTCCCAGAGCGTAAAAGCCACTGAGGTTATAACTGCTGGGCGCCCCTGCTGTGCAACTGAAGGGAAGGTCATGGCTGCCAGGTGTGGCCATGGGAGGAAGTCAAGACATCCCCTTTCAGGCTAGTGGCCTGGGTGCGCACAGCTGCCTCGGCCCCCCGCTTGTTCAACCCAGGTCCTGAGCCCAGTAGCTCTCTCATCCTCAGTAGGATGGGGGCTTTCCCAGGCTATATATACACTAAGGGGCCTGTAGGCCCATGTTGCTTTTTATAGTGGTTGCCCTAAAAATTAGCAATATGTTCATATACTCTATATCTATGGCTACATTTATAGCTTTATATCTTTACAACTGATCCAAGTCCAACTTCAAATAACATTATATCAATTCCCAGGTAGTGCTCCTACTTTATGATAACAAAATAACCCCAATTCCTCCCCTTCATCCCTTGAATCATTGCTGTCCTTCATTTCACTTATATGTAAGCATACATATGTACACAAGAATACAGAATTGAAGGCAGTGTTGTAATTATTATTTGGAACACACCACTAGATCAATTAAGAATAAGAAAAGAAAATTTTTTATTTTACCTTCACTTTTTCCTTTTCCAATTTTCTTTCTTTGTGTAGATCCAAGTTTCTGACCTGTTGTAGTACTTTTTTTTCCACTAAAAAACTCTCTCCTCATTTCCAAGTTTAACTGAGATATAATTGACATATAGCACTGTATAAGTTTTTGGTTAATAGCGTAATGATTTGACTTATATAAATCAAGAAATGATTACCATAATGAGGTTAGTTAACAACCATTATCTCATACAGGTGCAAAAAAAAAGATTTTTTCTTGTGATTAGAACTCAGAATTGCTCTCTCAATAACTTTCAAATATGCGTACAGCCGTGTTAACTATAAATCATTACATAACTATAGCCATTCTGTTGTACATCCCATCCCAGGGCTTATTTATCTTATAACTGGAAGTTTGTTCCTTTTGACCATCTTCATGCAAAAGAAGAACTTCTTTTAACACTTGTCAGATATCTGTACCGGCAACAAATTCCCTCAAGTTTTGCTTGTCCATGTAGAGTCTTGATTTCTCTTTTACTTTTGAAGGATAATTTTGCATGAAACAGAATTCTAGGCTGGTGGGGGTTCCTCCCCCCCCCAACACTTTTAAGTATTTCACTCCTCTCTCTTCTTGCTTGCATGGTTACTGAGGGGAAGTTGGACGCCGTTCTTAGTTTTGCTTCTCCAATAGGTGAGGTGATTTTTCTCTTTGACTTCCGTCAGGATTTTTTCTTTATATTTCCTGTTCTGCCATTTAAATATGATGTGCCTAGAAGTAGTTTGTTTGTTGGTCTATTCGTTTTGCATTTATCTTGCTTGATCTCTTTGACTTTCCTGGATCTGTGGTTTGGTATCTGACACTAATTTGGGGGAAAATTCTCAGTCATTATATCAATTATTTCTTCCATTGCTTTCTCTCTTTCTTCTCCCTCTGCTGTTCCCCTTACATGTATGTTATACCTTTTGCAGTTGTCTCACAGTTCTTAGACATTCTTTTTTTTTTAAGTCTTTGTTCCCTTTCCTTTTTGGTTTATAAAAATTCTACTGATGTGTTCACAGGTTCAGAGACTCTTTCCTAGTCTGCTAATATATACATCGAAGGCATTCTTCTTTCTATTAGTGTGTTGTTGTTTTTTGTGGGTTTTTTTTTTTTTTTTTGTATTTTTTTGAAGCTGGAAACGGGGAGAGACAGACAGACTCCCGCATGCGCCTGACCGGGATCCACCTGGCACGCCCACCAGGGGCGACGCTCTGCCCACCAGGGGGCGATGCTCTGCCCCTCCGGGGCGTCGCTCTGCCGTGACCAAAGCCACTCTAGCGCCTGGAGCAGAGGCCAAGGAGCCATCCCCAGTGCCCGGGCCATCTTTGCTCCAATGGAGCCTTGGCTGCGGGAGGGGAAGAGAGAGACAGAGAGGAAGGAGGGGGGGTGGAGAAGCAAATGGGCGCTTCTCCTATGTGCCCTGGCCGGGAATCGAACCCGGGTCTCCCGCACGCCAGGCCGACGCTCTACCGCTGAGCCAACCGGCCAGGGCTTGTTGTTGTTTTTATCTCTAGCATTTTAAAAATTCTTTCTTAGAATTTCCATCTCTGCTCACATGCTCATCTGTTGTAGCATGCACTCTACTTTATCTGTTAGATCATGTAGCATAACCATCACAGGTGTTTTCAATTCCTGGTCTGATCATTCCAGCATCCCTGCTACACCTGAGTTTGGTTCTCTCTCTTCATATGGTGCTTTTTAGTATGCCTTCTAATTTTTTTTCCTCATCATCTGACACGATGTGCTATAAAAGAAGAAAAGGAACTGCTGTGAATAGGCCTGCAGTACTGTGGTGGGGCAGTGAGAGGGAAGAGAAGTGTTCTAGACTCTTGTGATTAGGCCTCTGTCCCTCGGGGAGGCTGTGCCTCTCTGAACTACGAACATTACAAGTTTCTTTGTTTGTCTCCCTCACTCCCTGAGGTGGGACAGGGTGGCTAGAGAGGGCTGGAGTTGGGTATCTCCCTTCTCCTGGTCAGTTAGGCTCTGACACAACTAGCAGATTAGGTCCTGGGTAACTCGTTTCCCCTGAGGGCAGACCCTGTTAGGAAGAAGAGAGCTATGACGTTTCAAAATGGTGAGTTCCCTGTCCCCCTACGCTGGAAGCACAGGGGACTTTTCTCTGATACTCACTGTGAGAACCTGCTCATCAGGCTCTCACAGTATGGGGACCCCTAGGCCTGGACCCTCCTGGAGTTTTTGAGTCTCAAATGCATCTACACCGAGCTTCCAGCAACTGGCCCATTTCAGGTCAGGTTTCCCTGCCCCGGCACCGGCTCCCGCAGACATTGATACTCCAGAAAGTCGTGCTTGTTCTTGTTTGCCTGTCCATCTCTCCAATTTTGGGGGCAGCGATATGCCCTGCGACCTCACATCTCTCACAGATCTAAGAAGACCTATTCATTTTTCCAGTTGGTCCAACTTTTTCCTGTTGCTAGGACCAAGCGGCTACTTCTAAGCTCCTTCTCTGCTAGAAACTGAAGTCTGCCTGCCAGTTTTAACCATCAAAAAAGTGATTGACTGGAAACGCCAAGTAAATGATTGTTTTGCATGTGTTGGGGTAGAAATGGAAATTTTAGGCTTCTGCTAGAAGTCTCAGAGTTGCTTGAAAGGGATAGTTTTAACTAACATGCTGGCCACATGGAGGAAATGGTTTTATTAAAAAGAACATGGGTCCTGAGGCCAAGAAAAGGGGAGCTTGAATTCTGCTCCTCTTGATCCGTTGTGGCGTGCCCCCAGGCCAGTCACTTCAGCTCTCTGAGCCTCCTTTTCTTCTCCAGAAACTGCACATTGAGATCTTTAGCCTAAACTGTGGTGGGGATTAGAGGTCATTTGTATAAAGTGCAGAACAGAAGGCATAGTCCTGGTTCTGTTGTATATAATAGAAAAGATGATCAAAGAAGTAAAGTTATTTTTCTCTTCTTTCCTTAACTATGAAAAGAAACTGAAAGAAGGCTCATTTAATGCTACAAGAAGACAGGAAGTTATTCAAATCCTGTGATGCCATGTGAGCCGAGCTGAGGAACCTTAGGTGGCAACACAGAAGACACAATTCACTATTCGAATCTCTCCAGAGCTTCTGGGCACATCTGGCCAAGTCTAAGAGCTTTTCTCCTGGGAGCCTGGTCTTCACTGGGAAGTGTCTCCACCGAGGGACTCATTTTATAATGTAGTCATTGAGAAGTAAGAGAGAAAGCTCTTGCTAAAAGCCGTAAAGCCAATGGTGGGTCAGCATACCTTAATCAATGATCAGATACACCACTAAAAAAACACCACGTGCTCCTCAGCTCCAGGGCAGCCTTTGTGGTCGGGAGAATAAACTTACATAAAGCTCAAAGGTACTCCTCCCACCCCCTTTGAAGATTCCCAACTTCTGTTTCCTGCCCAGTGGAGGGAAGTGCTACACTAAGATGAAGTGGTGGCTTTCATTGTGGTTAGGACACAGCCTTGGAGCCGGTCTGGCCTGGGCTGCCCCTACTTGTCCTCGTGTGACCTGGGTGAACGCACTGACTTCTCTGAGCCTCCATTGTCTCACCTATAAAATGGAAGTTGTTGCCAAAATGAAATATTGATAATCTCTGAGAGGAACCTAGCTCAGTGCTTGGTGAAGGTTAATTTCTAGCAAAGGGCCCAGTGGTGGGATTCAAATAATTTCACAACCGGTTCTCTGCCCTACTGACCATTTTAAGTATATATATGTCTACTGGATATATATATATATATATATATATATATATATATATATATATATGAAGGTCTACCGGAAAGTTCTGTCCATTTTTGGAATAAAACAAAATACAATTTTTTTTTTACTGTCAATAAACTTTATTAAATAATATAATTGCCATTATTATTAATGATTTCTTGCCAGCGTGAGGGCAATTTGTATATCCCATTTTTGAAAAATGGTTTATCTTTTGATGTGAAAAATTGAACCAGTGCTTGTTTGATATCTTCTTCATTTTTGAATTTTTTGTCCTTCAAAAAATTTTGTAAGGACAAAAACAAGTGATAGTCGGAGGGTGCTAAGTCTAAGAACCTAAGAATATGGTGGATATGACAGAAATGATTCTGTAGCATTTCTTCCTTGTTGAAATTCATAAAAATTACAGTGGTGTGAATGAACTTTATCAGTAGCCATGGGTACACTATCACTTCACACATAAGACTAACATGAGTCAACTTTGTTTTAGTTAATTTGCTATGGCAGTATGTATACATTAAGTGATAAAAATAGAGAGGCACACATGCACCAAATAAACATGTGCTTACATGTCAAAACTTGTTGTGATAGAAACGGACAGAACTTTCCGGTAGAATATATATATATATATTCAATATATATATATATATATATATATATATACTGAAAGGTAGTTTATTATTTCATGCATTTAAATACTTAAATAAGAACAATAAAAGAGGTACACAAAATTAGATTATAAGAAAGTTTTAATATACGAATGAAAAAGTATTAAATGATACCTGACAAAAAATAAATAAAACTGTTATTTAAGATATTTTCATACTGCTTCTTGACTGGCATCCTCACTTGCAATTCTTTTCACCTGTGGACAGAATGAGCATTACTATGGGCACTTAGAATACGCTGTTGCAGAGATTAATGTTAAAAAAGAGTAAGGAATGTAAACTGTAATTTCTACATTGGGCAGCTGCCCAGGCGCCCACCTTAGAGAGAACCCTGATTACAGGTGCCATTTTAACAACTGGTTTGCCAAACTCAACAAAAAAATTGGGTATCGGTTCTGCTGAACCGGTGCAAACCAGCTGAATCCCACCACTGAAAGGGCCCTTTGGTACGTTTTCAAAGTCTAAAGACTTCTCTGGAAACAGCCGCTGAGAAAGACTGTTGCCATTAAAGAGACGATTCAGAGTAAATTCAAAATGCTGGGACTGTATGGGATTCGGGATGCTGGAGAGTAATCGTGCCACCTGGGAGAGCAGCCAGTGCCCTCCTGTGGCCTTTGCTTTCCTAGAATCACTGGAGCATCTGGCCTGCAAGTGGACAACGATGGCAAGGGACTGGGGAAGAGCAAAGTGGAAGTAGGGGGAAGCTTCCCCTGCTAAGAAGGGGCCAGTAGAGTTCTGCAGCTTCCCGCCTCTGGGCAGGACCTGGGGACAAGCGTAGCAGAGAAGGGTGGGGGGAGCCATTGCCTCTGCAGCTCAGAGAGCACACCAGGCACTGACCGAGCCCCAGGGCACAGCGGCAGCTACATCTGCCACTAGCCCTGACACCCTGTGTTCCCAAGGAACACAGAAACTGCCTTCAAGGGGGACAAACTGGTCCACAAGGGGGAGGGGTGAAAACAATCTTATTCTTTTTAGGGATAAAGCACACATATGTGCACAGCACCTGAATAGATATACAGTATATCTGTGGTATTAACATTTCATGGGGCAGGGGGCAGGGGGAACCATTAGAGAAATGTTCACAATACACGCTGAGTGACACTGGTTCACACTGATATAACGGGATTGGGGAGCATGCGAGGGGGCAGGTACCCAATATAAGGTATGAAAATTGGAGGGAACTCGGAGGGTGGGAAGCTGGTGGTGGGTGTCAGGAGTAGGAGATTACTGTGTGTGCAGTAAACGAATCAATGTGGGAAGTTGCTCCTGAGGTAGCAACGTCACCTGCTTTGGTCTTCCTTTTCCAAGCCTGGAAGGCTGCATTGCACAGGGAGCAGAGAACAAACATCTTGGGTATTCTGGCTCCACCACTCATTCGCTGTGTGGCCTTGGGCACGTTACTGAACCTCTCTGAGACGAATCCATAACCTGGGGTAGAAATGTGAGAGTCTGTGCTAAGTACCTATCAGAACAGCACAGGCTTGGTAAATGTGACATCATTTTTTACACCATTTTCCTGATCCTGTAAATGGGGAGCTGACTCAGGAATGATTGAAATTTTCAAGAAGAGAAATTAATTCCTTTGAGATTAACTCCTATATGCTGACATTTCATTTGAATTTTAGTCCCTTTCTCTTCTTGATAGCCCTGTCTTCTAAAGCTCTGTGTGTCAAAGAATTGTTGGCTACATAGGGTAAGGAAAAGGTAGGTTTATAGTTGTTCATATGGAAAATAATACAATAATTAATAACTAATAACACAAGAATAAACTCTGTCTCATGTACTCACAACTCTAACCCTACTTTTGCTCCACCCTGTATTTTAAAACCACTACTTCCTTTCTGTTCAATGCATATTTCTAGAAATCGAGAAATGCTTGGCTCATATAGTAGGTACTTAACCTGAGCTGGTTCCAGATTGGTAGGCCTTGAAGGTTTGACAATTTGGGGGCTTTCCTTAAGAAAAAGAATAAAAAAATAATTAGGAAAGTATTTATTTAGATTTAAAGAAGGAAACACTACAAACTTCAAAATTTTAAAAGCTGAAAAATATCACTCAAGTTAAAAAAAATCCTCCATATACATCTTATTTTTTAATTAACTAACTATCTGATTTTCCTGTCATACTTTTTTTCTGTGTATTTTAGCTGCATACTTTTTGATGCACTGTTACTATGACAACGATTTTGGATTTTTTATATAGAGACACTTAGAGAAGTTAGTCTTTCCAACATCAGGACTGATTAAATATTTTTTTTTTTATTACTGCCAATTTAGAATGCTTTCTTTTGATTCCTCAATTCATTACTGGTTAGGGGATATAAATTTTTAAGATTGTTTTGTCAAATTTGGGAAAACAACTGTCAAATTTTTTCATACATGACCGCTAAGATTTCAAGCAATTCAAGTTTTCTTAGACAGCGTTGAACCTTAAATACTCTTTGAATGAATGATGATACCCATTCATGTATTCCTGGCTTTGTTGTGTTATATCTCCTTTGTAAAGGATGGGGTGTGATTATATGTTATCTTGGTCAATGCTCATATTTCAGTGAGAACATTACTGCTTTTTCCTGAGTGAATATATCGTTTACTCTTTTTTACTAATCAGACTATGGTAATAGTTAATTTTATGTGTCAACCTGACTAAATCACAGTTCGCCCAGAAATTGGTTTAATGTTATTTCTGGGAGGGTGTTTCCAGATGAAATGAACCTTTGAATCAGGGGACTTTGGTAAAGCAGTGTGCCCTCCCCGGTGTGGGTGAGCATCATCCAATCTGTCGAGGGCCTGATTAGAACACAAAGCAGGCCCTGGCCGGTTGGCTCAGTGGTAGAGCGTCGGCCTGGCGTGCAGGAGTCCCGGGTTCGATTCCCGGCCAGGGCACACAGGAGAAGCGCCCATCTGCTTCTCCACCCCTCCCCCTCTCCTTCCTCTCTGTCTCTCTCTTCCCCTCCCGCAGCCGAGGCTCCATTGGACCAGCGATTGCCCGGGCCCGAGGATGGCTCTGTGGCCTCTGCCTCAGGCGCTGGAATGGCTCTGATTGTGGCAGAGCAACGCCCCAGATGGGCAGCACATCGCCCCCTGGTGGGCCTGCCGGGTGGATCCCGGTGGGGCGCATGCGGGAGTCTGTCTGACTGCCCGTTTCCAACTTCAGAGAAATACAAAAAGGAAAAGAAAAAAAAAGAACACAAACCAGAGGAAGGAAGAATGTGGCCCTTCTTGCCTGACTACTTGAATTTTGATGTTGATATTTTCCTGATCTCGGCACTCCTGGGTCTAAAACTTTCAGATTGGGACTGAATTATACCCCTGCCTTTTCTGGGTCTCCATCTTACAGATGGCAGATCGGGGGGCTTCTCAGGCTCCCTAATTGCGTGAGCCAGGTCCCTTACAATAAATCTCTTCCTGTACATGTACATGTATAGTCTATGGGTCTTTTTTTTTTTTTTTCCCCTGGAGAATTTTGATTAATCCAATGATTCAATAACTCAATTGCCTATTCATTACTTTCATCCAAAATTATCTCTTGCTTTTACTGGCATAACCTATATGCTGTATTTTGACAGAGAACTCCCCAGAGTTCCAAGGTCAAGCTACATCAAATATAACTTTACCTGATATGTTGGAAAGGTGCTGAGTAGGCTGTGTGTCTTCACACACATACTTGATATTTGTGGAATTGTCACAATGAAATTGAAATTTCAGTGCCCATATATACAGTTTTATTGGAATGTTCACATGCTTATCCATTTACTTATTGTGTATGGCTGCTCCCATGCTGCAGTGTCAGATGTGAACAACTGTGACAGAGACCACATGGCCTGCGGAGCCGAACGTATTTACTCTTCGGCATTTTTACAGAAAATTTGTTGACCAACCCCTGTTCTGTGGCAGTGAGTGAGAGACACTCGCCCCTCAGCCTCACTGAAGCCATTTTTCAGTTCCTAAAACATACCAACCTGGGTGCCGCCTCAAGATCAACTTCCCTGCTCTTTCTGTTCGGAATAGTCTTCTCTCTCTCGGCCATTTTTCGTCTGATCGTATTTATCCTTGAGACAATCCCTTGAAAAGCCTTCTCTGGCCACCTGTCTAAAACAGGTCTTCCCTACTATTCTTAACCATTGTTTCCTGTTCTTTTCAATCATAGTCTTGCCCATGGTTTGTAATGACTGATTTGCCTTCTCATTTAAAGGTGCTGCCCCTTTTGCTCTGTAAATTTCCCATCAACAAAAATTTAGCATGTCTATATCTTAATGATGGTGGGGAAGAGTGTGTGGGCTCTGAAACAAGGCAGCCTGGGCTCAGGTCCCAGCTTTGTCCCTTACCAGTTGTGGAAGCTTGGGTAAGTTAATCACTTACCCTCTTGACTCCTCAATTTTCTCATTGGTAAAACGAGGGTAACCATAGTCGCTAGCACATTAAGTTCTGAGGGTTAAATAAATTGATGTAGACAAAGCACGAAGAACAGTGTCTGGTCTATGGTAAGCACTTGATCAGGGTCAGCTATTAACACTCAGCACCATATTTTCAAGGTCTAGCTCAAAAGAGCATAATTAATCTATTTTAATGGAAAAAATGTTTTTGAATGAACCATTTGTAGAATGAAGGCTTTATCTAGTACTGAATAAATAAATGAATACCTCAGATCTCTCTTATTCTTTAACCACATGCTGCTGCTTCATTTACACACTTATGGGCCTCAAGTTTCATTTAGTAAATGAAAGGCTATAATTGACCTTGATTTACATAGCAAAGTTAAATCAGTAAGGCAAGTGTTGAAGTACTTTTTAAATTAAATTTACTTTTTTCTTTCCTAACTTAGTATCTGTATTGGCATACCCATGGACAGATTAAGACCTATAAGTATGATGTGGCCTATATCAGTCAGCTATTTCCATAATAATGCCACGTAACAAATCACCCCAAAACTCAATGGCTTCAAACAGTAATCATTTAGTCTCACAAAAGCATCTGCAGGTTGGAAGGTTTTCAGATGATCTAAAACTAGGCTGGGCTTCCTGTTGTGGGTTGCATCCAGGTCTGCCCTGGGTATCTTTCATCCTTTTTTTTTTTTTTTTTTTTTTTACAGGGACAGAGAGAGAGTCAGAGAGAGGGATAAATAGGAACAGAGAGAGATGAGAAGCATCAATCATCAGTTTTTCGCTGTGACACCTTAGTTGTTCGTTGATTGCTTTCTCATGTGCCTTGACCGTGGGTCTTCAGCAGACCAAGTAACCCCTTGCTCAAGCCAGCGACCTTGGGTCCAAGCTGATGAGTTCTGTTCAAACCAGATGAGCCCGCGCTCAAGCTGAGGACCTCGAGGTCTCGAACCTGGGTCCTCGGCATCCTAGTCTGACGCTCTATCCACTGTTACCACCTGGTCAAGCTCTTTCATCCTCTTTGCGTGAGCAGGCATATGGTTTCCATGGGAATGCGGGACATGCAGAACAGCAAGGCCCACTGTGCAAATGCATATCAAGGCTTGGCTTGCATCATGCTTGCTAACAGCCTATTAGCCGACAGAATCACATGGCCAAGTCCAATATCAGTCAGGCAGGGAAATATATTCCATCCAAAGAAAGGGTGGGAGAGGAGTATTTTCTGAACTATAATGCACAGTATTCTGGGACCTGTACCCAACTGAAAATTAAAATAAAAATAAAACTATATGAAAACTAAAGTTATGCTTCTCAAAGAGACAAAAATGTATGTGTATGTTAAAATTAAAAATCACTTCTCTGAATTTTCTGGTTGTTTCCTTTAGCAGGCAAGAAGGGACTGTGATGGTGTCCCTGCTTCTCTGGTCCTGCCCGTGTGTGGCTACTTTTCCCATGGGGCAAGCTACCTCTGATGACTACTTCTTTTTGTATCCTAGAGCCTGCCACTGAGTAGGTTTGATCAAGTTTGCCGAAGGCAATTGTTGACTTCTACAAATGTATGGAAGTCGCAACAATGCATGAGTGCTCTGTTTGCTTTACAGAAATTCAGGGGCATTGGAAGGATTGCATGTTTCTACATCAAAGCTTCAAAAACAGTCATGGGTGTGGAGGTGCACACGTCTTCTAACACTGGCCCGAATGCCTTGGAGGCCTCCAAGCAAGTCGTGGCCTTGTTGTTTTCTGCTTGTCCCTCTGTCTCCCCTGTGATGAAATGAAATCACTTTCTCATCTGATGTTGTTCAAGGGAAATGTGTGCTGGAAAAGAATCAACAGTGAGGAGCATGAAGACAAATAACTAGACAGTGTAATGAATATAATATACAATGTGAGAGTATAATATAAAGCTGAATATAAAGTATAATATAAAGAGAATATAATATAAAGCTGAGAGTCTCAGCTTTGAGACTCTCCCATTTTCCCTTCCCCCACTGTTTGGTCAATAATTATACAGTCAATTATAACTTGCATAAATGATCTTATATGCCTATTAGTCTATAAATATCTACAGCACATATGTATTTATAGATAAAGAGGGAGGAGGCAATCATGACTGAACTAACATGTTCTGACTTAAGAGATACTTTGCAAATACTATAAAGCTCAGATTCTACCAATGCTAGCTTTTCCTCATCCAGAAGTCACACGGTGTTCCAAATTTTAATAATCAAAACTACCTTTAATTGAGAACCTGACATATGCCACACATGGGGCTAAGTGAGAGATATCTCTTTATCTCTGTCTTTCCATGTATATTGTTTCTAACCCACAAGAAAGTACGGTTATGTTACAATGTATCCCCATTTTACAGAAGGGAACACAAAGACTCAGTAAGTATCCTGAGCCTGTATTTGAACTCTAACCAGCTTCAGAGGAAAATAGGACTGTGTTCTAAGTTGCCTACTCACCCATGTACTGAGGGAAAGTTGAGGGCAAGCAAGGGAGGCATGTAAATATCCATGTGGCTGTCACATCTGTATTTCTTGTGGCAGGATTAACATAACAGAACATCTAATCTGGGAAGCCATCTTGGGGCCACCCTACAAATATTTGTTATGTACCTCCATCCTGTTTTCCTTTAGTTACGCAGTGCAGAGCGTCTTTTATTAGATGACTACAACAGGCGTGGTAAGCGTGTCACCTGGATTATCAGGTGGCTCTGGTTTGAAAGTGTTCACTCTCAGAGCCATCAGTGAAACCCAGAGATAAAAATCTTACAAGCTGGTGATAAAGCTACAAGCAGCCTCCTCTAGTGAGAAGGGCTTAATTATGTGTGATTTTTCTTTGGAGCAGAGATGACACAGGTAAACTGTTTCCTTTCTGTCTGGTGCATGCCCTATATCGGCACCTTATTGAATCATGACTTTTAGGTCTTCTCAGCTGTGGCTGAGGGCACCAGAGGCTTTGGTCCACGGTTAGCCATTGTCTATGCAAAGCTCATTCTTGCTCTTCTGGTTGAAATTCAAAGGAAAGAACAACAATTAGGTAACTGGGCAACGTCAAAGGAGTGATTTGACTTGCAAAGTCTTAAACAAAAACAAACTTCTAAAGCATTTCTGCTTTTTTGAGGGGGGGGGAAATCAGTTTAGGAGTATTTTTTTTTTCTTAATCAGGGGGTTTTCTGCCTCTCCAGCTAAAAGTAATCATAAAAAGGCATCCAAAAAAAAAAAAAAAAAAAAAAAATTGGCTCTGCTCCTTGGGAGAACAAAGGAAGCAAGGGAAAGTTTGACTTGACTTCCTCTGCAATTTGTTTATATCATTGGAGCAGAAAGAATGTCAGGGCCAGCTCCCCACTTCCTGAATGAAGAGAGAAAGAAAAAGGCCCCGTGAGTCGAATGCATCGAGAAGTGGTCAGTAGCAATCTCCACCCACTCGAGTAGTCCAGAGGGCAAAGGAAGACCAGTGCCCTCAATTCAACTGCAATCTGACAAGATAACTGCCAAGTCGCGATGGCGAGAGTCACCGGTTCTCCCCACCCCCTCCCAGGGGCCGCAGAAAGGACAGCTCAGTGGAAGCGCAGCCTCTCCACGCTTGTTGCTATGGAGTCGACTTCATCCGAGACTATGTGTCAATCAATCCACTGCAAAGACGGCAATGGAACAGCATTGAAATGATAAATATTGACTTGAAAATAATGTCCAAGTTACAGGTGACGGAAATGCTAACGTTCTGTTGACTTCTTTTGGTAGTAACCAGCTGAAACAGCTAAACCAGTTCAGCAACTTTTTTTTTTTTTTGGTCAGGTCCTTAACTGAATGAATCACTGGCAACAAACCTCAGGGATTTTAGGAGAGAGGTTTTCTCTCTCTCTAGGTTCCCTGGGCAGAATGCCTATATTCCCAACCCCCACCCCCTCCCCCCTTTAAACGAACTCCAGGACGGCTGAGCTCATTCGATTATCACTGGTAGTTTCCTGCCTCTTGCTTTTGTAGGCTGGAGGGAGGCCTGCGGATCTAGGTGAACAGCCTCAGACTGCTCTCTCCTCTTCGTGAAACCTGCCCCGTGCGGGTTTCCAGCTTGCCTTTCCATTCCTTTATTTGGCTGGAGTCCGACCTCGCTGGCCTATTAAAGAGAAACTTGAAATCAGTGGGTCAAAGGGCTTAGAAAGAGAAAGATACAGTTAAGCAGTGACTGTATTTGGCTGAGTACCCTCATTGGAGACTGCAGTTTCATTGGCCTTTGGAACACTGAAGGGGATTGCCAAACCTGCAGATAGCAGGCAGATAGCAGGGAGAGAGAGGAATGGGGAGATAAGAGGCTCTGCTTTCCTCCCAGAGGGTGGGTCCTTCCGCCTACAGGACACTTTTTGGTGAATGACTGTGGGCTTTGCCCTGCTTAAGGCTGGAGGCTATTTGAATGAGGAATAATGTAACGCACAGTGATTTCAAACTTTACTGTTCCTCACTGGATGTTTTTCTTCCAATTTGGAGGGCGGGTTTCCATCCCTCCCCTTGTCCAATTCCTGCTTCCTGCCAAGCTGCTGCTGTTGATGTTTTCAAGAAAAAAAACCTGGGTCATTCTTTGAGAACTTCAAAAACTCAGTGTTCAATTAGCTTTCTCTTGCATCCCTTCTGACGGTTGCTTCAGATTGGGTTCAGCGTACTTTCTGTGGGTCGAACTGGTCTTCGTGTGAGCAACTTAATTTTCTGAGTGTTAAACTGAAGAGTAATGTTTTAACAGCATCATTCCTAGGCTTGGAAATTGCATTCTTCTAGGCTGTTCTGTTCAATTTTGTTTTATAGACATGTGAACATTGCATAATACAAAGGGCTATTTTACACACACACACACACACACACACACACACACACACACACCACTTGGATATTCTTCATAAAGGTTCCCTTGTACTTTCATAGAATGTTTACAATGTTAATAAGTATGCCTTTTCATCATGTACATTTTAAATGGCTCACAACTGCTCCCACGTCTATTTGAGAATCATTGAGACTGCTTGAATGGAGCGGGCCTTCCTTTTGTTTCCCATTGATCTGAAGGCTGGGGTGAGGAGGAGGAGGTGTCCGTGCTGCTGAATGCCACATGCAGATGAACTCATTGTTGATTAAATTAAACCAAGGACCTCAGAACTCTCTCAAGTCTTACAGCAGAATGAATACACCTATAGTTATGGCCCAGGTTGAATTTGCCTTCCAATCTTACCCCATTGTACTTGGTTCTAGCATCTCTTCCATCGTCATGACAAGCAAAAACATGTCCCAGTGCTGCCAAATGTCCCCTGGAAGGGGGGTTGTATTTGCCTCTGGTTGGGAACTACTCTGCTAGGTCAACCCACCCACAGGATCCTGTATGAAGAAAGAAGAGAATATTCATTCAGTGCTGAGCCAGTGATTGTGAAAATGATTGGTTACAAAGCAGTTATTTTCATAAGAGTTCACAGAGTTAGACTGAAAATATGAGAGAGAGAGAATGAATCAAGTACTTTTGGTAAATTAATAGCCAGCACTTCATTCTATAGGAGAGGACTATAGTGGGAAGTGCTTTCTAAGATACACGATTAGACAGTGAGCAAAGACTTATTTTTTTCTTCCTATTAGATGAAGCAGTGGCTGGTTTCACTCACCTATCATAATGCCCCTCCTACTGGTAAGCACCCTAAGTAGGCTAAACACAAGGTGTCTCAGATTCCTCCTTTAGGACCTTGAAATAATTTTTATTTACTAATTTAATTTTCAGTGACTAGAAATGGGCATGTATTGTAATAATAAAAGACACATACATTTTATGTGAAACTGTTAGAATAAGAGAGAAAAATGTAAAGTCTGCGAATTTAATACATCTATAAAAAGTTTAAACTTATTGATACATAAAGATATACCTCTGTTTCTCTGATATGTCTTGCTCACATTGGCTATTTTTATTAAATTTCTAAAAAAGAGAAGCAATGTCCAGAACCACATAATCTGAGTCCTGTACACACAAAGACAATAAAGCTATCAGTGTTTAATTTTAATTGGAAAAAAAAAAGTGTGACAGTCTGAAATGTTTCGAACACTGACAGCAAGGCGGGGCATTCTAACCGTCACCCTGCTCACTGCTAAGCTCTCCTGGTTTCTAGTTCTCCCATCTCAGGGCCATCACTGGTCCTTCTGAGAGAAAACGTTCTACTCTCATATGCCTGCACAGCTCACTCCATCTTTGCCTTCATCCAGATAGCAGCTGAAATGCCACCTCCTCAGGCAGGCCACCAGGTTTTCCTCTATAGTGGCTGCAACTACAAAATGTATTCTGTACCATGAAGAAAAGGCACCATCCATCTCCCCTGGTCACTCGGCATCCAGCTCTGCTTCAATTTTTTTTTTCATAGCACTTACTTTATTATATATTTATATATAAAGTTCAGGACTTTGTTTTATCGACCAGTGCCCAGAACAATGCCTTGGTACACAGTCAGTGCTCAATAAATGCTTGCTGCACGCAAGTGTTATAGTCTGGGTAAACTTTGTGGGCCCCTGCTGTCTGGTAACAATTTGGTGTGGGTCGATGAATTCTTGCACTAGCGTGGATGACCTTTGTCTTTTTAAGTGTAATAATATTATATTAACCATTTAACTGGTTTAGCATGACAGGTTAAATATTTTAAGCAGTTAATCATTTATTCCTTTTAAATAATAGGCATTGTGTTTTAATAGAGAAAAACCAAATGAAGAAAATACAAATGGACTCTCAGAGAAGCCCTACTGACTGTTAAACAAGCAAATAAACAAATAATAAAAATACTTGCTGATAGGGAGAAGCTTTAAATGGTACAGAAAGTTACAGGATGAGAAGTAGAAGACATTCGCCTATCTACCTTTCGGTTCCTATCAACCAAAAGAAATCCCTGTAATCAATTTCTTGTGGATTATTCCAGAATTTTTTTCTATGCCTGTAGTTATAAATTTAGTAGCAAAATATATATATATACATTCTTTTAAATGGTTTTACACTCACACAACACACCAGAAGAATTTCTGCCACAATCCTTATACACTTTGTACTTATTTATTTGCTCGGCTATATGTTGAACATCTGTCTTGCCCCCTCCTGACTACATCTGCCTAGCCACCATTCAGTCCCCAGTGCTGAGCACGCAGCAAGCCCCATTACCTCCTGGGGAGTGAGTGGCTAACGTGGCACACGCTTTGCCAACAGCAGGCACGATGCTTTTATTAATGTACCTGGACAGAAACAGAATTCTTATATCATTGGTGAATTTCTTTAAGGTGCATATGAAATGAACATTTGTAGATTTTAAAAAAATTGATTGTGTTCTAGGTGTTTTCACATGAATTATCTCTTGCAATTTTTGGGCAAATCTGAGTGAATTTCGGCTTTTCAATGAGGACACGGTGGCTCAGAGACATCAAAGCCAACTATAGATTAAGATTTTAATATCAAGAAAATGTTCTAGGCGTCGGCGCTTACTATTTCTAAATATCTTCCTTTCTTTTTCTTTTTTCTTTTTCTTTTTTTTTTTTTTTTTTTTTTACCAGTCTCAAGAATCAGAATGCTATGAATGGTTCAGCTTAGCTCTAGATACCAAAGATTTCTGTGTGTCTCTAAGGGCACAAAGATACCCTCAAGCCTCTCCGATTAGCCCAGAAGAGAAGGTAAAAAGCTGAAGACTCCGAACACTAACAAAAACAAACGCACAGAAAACCCCCGCAACACAAAAGCAACTTTTTGACAGTGTAAAAACTAACCAACAGGGTTCCTAAGGAGCAGGCGGAGCCTCTCAGAATCCAAAGGCAGGAAGTGAGTCGTAAAGGGTGTAATGAATGAGGGGGACTGTGTTGGGGGGTGAAACAGAATCTGCCCTGGGCGATTAGAGGTCTCCTTTCCAAATGGGGAGGAGGCGCTGGTAGGCAAAATGTTCACCCCATGTCTCCATCTTCAAAAGGAAACAGCCAATACGCAACTGCATAAATAAACCGAAAACCGTTGAATGGCACACTTAAAACGGGTGAATTTTGTGGCATGTAAATTATATCTCAGTTAAGGTGTTTGAAAAAGGAGAAAGGGACAAATTAAAAGTAAAAAGGTTAAAAGGGATCCCCCAGCCCCCCACCCCAGGAGTCAGCCAGGACAGATTGGCATCCCATATGCGTGTGTGTGCTTGTGCATGTTTGGAAATGTGGTCTGTAAGTCCCCAGCATAACAGATGTGGGAGACTCAAAGGTTACTGTTTAATATTATATAGGAAAACACGTGTGCAGAGCCAAGGAGGCGAAACAGCTCGGTAAGAATCAGTCCGCGGGTGCAGGGTCTCCTGAGAAGTAAACAAGGACTGAGAGATGAAGCTTTTGTTCCAGGTGTCCCGGCGCCTCCTGTGGGGTGGGTGGGGCTGCAGAGCCAGAGCGCGTGCGCTCCACGTGTGGCATGTCTGCTGATTCCTGGTCATAGCAGCCCGTTTCATCTGCTGGGATTTGGAGATTTGGGGAGACCAACTGCGAGCAGAATTTTTCCAGAAGAAATAATCATCACAGGAATAATGAGAAGGAAGGAGGGAGAGAGGAAGGAAGAGAGAAAAAGAGAGAGAAGGAGGGAGGGGAAATGAATTTTCAGGACAGAATGAAGTTGGCTGCAAAAACTAGAAACTGTCAGGGATGCTTGAGAAGAGCCATCTGTCTGGGCTGGACCAGGAAGAAGAGCCCCAAGGGGGCGGGCCCGGCGGAGAGGGCGTGGTCACTGCCCAGAGCAGGTTTGCACCTACCCCCAGGTGGTAGGTTGGTGGCCCTGTGACTCAGGGTGGAAAAAAGGAGCCGGAACCCCGGTCAGGTGAGAGTTCACCACCCAACCTCCACATTAGCACCTCGCCATGGGAAGTCAGAGAAAAAGACAAAACACTCCAACCTCAACATTACAGACAAAAAAAATTATTCAGTCTAAAAGAAAACACAAATGAGGTATTTTTCTGAGAATTACATGAGCCAATACTCCACACTTACTTCTGATTATTATCTCTTAATCAAAAGTTTAAAAATGCCACTAACACTTCTCTCGTGAGAGGCTAGGTCCTTGGTGACCTTGGGGAGGGAATAATGACTGTCACAGAGGGACTTTCGGGTACTGCTTGCTTAGATGTGTCACTAGATACTTCCGATTTGGCCACTATTCTGTCTGTAATATACATAGTTTGCTAATATTAAAAAAAAGTGCCAATATACATCTCCTGGTTTGCTCATTAATTTTAGACTTAAAAGTAACCAAAGAAAATGTGGGTTCTTCTCCTGCCATTTTTCTTCCTTAGCTCCTGGGAGCCCCTGACCACTTCAGTGGCATCCTGGGTTCTTCTTTCTCTAATCCCGTCAACCAGCCAGCATGTCCTGCCATCTGTGCCTCCAACACAAGTCCCACATCCCTCTGATTTATTCCATCTCCTCGACCATTTGAGTCAATGTCATATTTTGGCTGGATAACTGTAATAGACTCCCACCCCATTTTCCTGAGTCTCCCTCTCATGCTAATCCATTCTACAAGTTACTTTTAAAAAAAATGGAAACCAGATGACAGCATTCTCCCTTCTTAAAACCTCTGGATGGCTTCCCCTCATTGACGTGAAACCCAGGCTGCTGGGAAGCCATCCTGACGTCATCAGGTGACGAGGGTAGCGTCAGCCACCTCACCCTGTCTCCTCCTGTTGTCCCTCTTCTTCTGTCCCACCCCCATTGGCCTTTCTGTTCCTTAAACTTGCTAAGCTCCTTCCTTCCTCAGGGACTTGTCTGTGCTGTCCCCTGTCCCGGGCCTTGGCTTTTACGACACCTTCTCACAAAGGTCATGCCCAATCACCTACAACCTGGTTGCCATTCACCATCACATTACCTTCATGGCATTTGTTACTAGATGAGCATTATGCTACCACTAGAACAGGTACCCAGAGGGCAAGGACTGTGTCTGTCTGTCAGTATCTCCATTTGAGTGTATAAAAATAGTTTCAAGTGTCACATGTCCAAACCCAATTCCTGCCCTACCCACCATCACCCCCTCCCTCGTCCCTGGGCCACTCCATCCAGTTCAGTAGTTCAGGTGAAACGTCTCGGGCTCCTCCCTGCTGCCCCTCCCCCTCACGTTCCACACTCAGTCCTGCAGTGCCTTCAGTGCTCCTGTCAGGGGCCTGACACCTGCTCCTGCCCTGGTCCAGCCAACACGAGGGTTGCCTGGAGCTTCTCTACTGTCCCTAGACACCCCCTGTGCCTCTTTCCAGCTAGTTTCCAGAGCGAGGTTATTCGAAAATAATTTTATTTATTTATTTATTTGTATTTTTCTGAAGCTGGAAACGGGGAGAGACAGTCAGACAGACTCCCGCATGCGCCCGACCGGGATCCACCCGGCACGCCCACCAGGGGAGACGCTCTGCCCACCAGGGGGAGATGCTCTGCCCCTCCGGGGGGTCGCTCTGCCGCAACCAGAGCCACTCTAACGCCTGGGGCAGAGGCCAAGGAGCCATCCCCAGCGCCCGGGCCATCTTTGCTCCAATGGAGCCTTGGCTGTGGGAGGGGAAGAGAGAGAGAGAGGAAGGAGGAGGGGGGTGGAGAAGCAAATGGGCGCTTCTCCTATGTGCCCTGGCCGGGAATCGAACCCGGGTCCCCCGCACGCCAGGCCGACGCTCTACCACTGAGCCAACCGGCCAGGGCTGAAAATAATTTTAAATGCCACATCTTGTCCCAGACCTTCTCAATGACTCCCCATCTCAGAGCAAAGTCTGAAGTCCTTAAGTGATCCGTACCCATCTCCCCCTCTCTGATCACCTCACTCACCTGACCCTCTTTTCCTTTCTTACTTCACTCTGGATGCTTGAGCCAAGAACATATGCCGGCCCTGGCTGGTTGGCTCAGTGGTAGAACATCGGCCCGGCATGTGGAAGTCCCGGGTTCGATTCCCGGCCAGGGCACACAGGAGAAGCGCCCATCTGCTTCTCCACCCTTCCTCCTCTCTTTTCTCTCTTTCTCTCTCTTCTACTCCCACAGCCAAGGCCCACTGGAGCAAAGTTGGCTTGGGTGCTGAGAATGGCTCCATGGCTTCCTCCTTGGGTGCTAGAATGGCTCCAGTTGCAGTGGAGCAATGCCCCAGATGGGCAGAGTATCACTCCCTGGTGGGTATGCCAGGTGGATCCCGGTCAGGTGCGTGCTGGAGTCTGTCTCTGCCTCCCCGCTTCTCACTTCAGAAAAATACAAGAAAAAACAAAACAAAACAAAACATATGCCTCGGAGCCTTTGTGCCTGCTGCTCTCTTTCTGGAGTGGCCTCCCAGACGTCCCATGCTGTGCTCTCTCACTTGGGGCAGTCTCTGCTCAATTTCGCCTTCTTCAGAATCTCCCTGTAACATTGTTCCCCGACCCGCCATCCCCATGCTTATTTTTCTCCAAAGCAATGATAAGTCCTTGGACATATATTTATGTATTTGTTGATGCTTCTTCCCCCTACACGTTCCATCAGGGTGGGGCTTTATGTCTCTCTTTGTCATGGCTGTACTCTCATTGCTCCTGCCAGTGCCTGGCAGATAGCAAGAACTCATAGATTATTAATTAATTAATAATTAATTGAATGAACTCGTGATGGTGTTCATCATTGAATAGCACGTGCTGAAGATTTAAATCCTTGTTGAACGAGTGAATGAATGATAGTTAAAAGAAACTTACCAAAGTCACTAAATCAATAAAGATATTGAGAGTTTCTATCTTGGGTTTGGAACCAGTTTACCCTGACCTACAGTAGTGAATACACCAGACATGCTCTCTGGCCACCTGGAACTCACAGTCTACTTGGGCAAAGTTACCAATCTAGCAATCACAGAAACATCTCATTACAAGCTTGGTATTGCTGGGAGGGAAACGTAGACAACACTCGGAGAGTATTGCCCCATTAGAGAGACCTAGGAAGACTTCCTGGAGGAGGTGACATTTGAGCTGAGATGAGAAGATTGAGGTGTACAGTGAAGGAGAGAACTTTTCCAGAAGAAGAAACTTCCAGTGCAAAAGCCCTGAGCCCTGGGTACGGATTAATCATTTACATGTTACTGTTTCCAAGATCCTAATGAGTCTTGGTAGTTGTCTGATATTGACTATTAATTTCATTTCATAGCTATCCATAGAATCCTGATGATAGTTTTGATATTTTCCCCAGCAGAGATGGGAAACAGCTCCAAACTCAGGGTTCTGACTTCTCCTTAGAGACCTTAGTATGGATGGGGTTTCACACCGTTCTCGCTTGTGTTCTTCTCTTGCCAGTCCTTTGACATCGCCTAATCATTAAAATTTAGAGCTCACCCGGGTTAAGTAGCTGATTTCCTGGAAAACAGCTGGTTGAGCTTCCCCCACTGGGCCTCTGAAATCAACATCCCCTTTGGAGAAAGGGCTTCATTAGTGCCTTCCTGCTCAGCCTCTATCTGGCAATTTACATTCCTGTTTTGCGTGACTTCTCAGAAGAAATTTAGAAGAATAACTCAAATCACAGCCAAAGGTTATTATGCATTTCCCTGCATGAGGAAGTCTAGGAGCCAGGTACTATTCTTATCCTATAGTCACAGATGATGACCCAAGGCTTGGAAAGTTGAGTAATGTGGCCCCCCATCAATCAATAACCAACAAATGGCAGACCTGGGTTTTATATCTAGGATTGGGCTGACTCAAGAGCCTGTGCTCTTAATCATCAAGCCACAAAGGTTTTCTTGACCCCAGATTTAAAAGTCTCCTCAT
This sequence comes from Saccopteryx bilineata, assembly GCF_036850765.1. Taxonomy (NCBI): domain Eukaryota; kingdom Metazoa; phylum Chordata; class Mammalia; order Chiroptera; family Emballonuridae; genus Saccopteryx; species Saccopteryx bilineata. The sequence goes on along the minus strand of NC_089495.1, from coordinate 188,819,480 downwards.
CAATGTCCCACCTGTTGATAAAGGCGTTGAACCTAAAGTTCTAATTCTTACCATCCATCTGTAGACAGTCATGTGGGCATTTTTCTGTTGCAGAGGTAACCATCTCTGGCTAATTTGTGCTGACAAAAGTTCAATGGACTGACATGGAGTAACTCACAGATGGGGAACTGAGAATGAAGAAAGAAAGAGGGAGAGGAAGGGAGGGAAGAAAAGGGGGAGAGAGGCACAGAGGGAGAGAGGGTTTCCAACACTGACCTCAGAGTTAAATGGTTCCTCCAGTTCCAACACAGGAGCAGAGGACCTGAGCTCCGCAGTCTACTCCCCTGCGCAACCACGTCTACTCCCTCCTCTGCGAGCACACTAGCCTATTCTCCTCAAATTTACCTGCCAGACAGAGCAAGCGCTCCTCTCCTGGAGTGGAGTAGGTAAAGAGCAGAGGGAGGCCAGAAACTTTAGGAGTTGGGCTTTCTCCATATGAAGAGAAGCCCCAGGATGGAGAGAAGTTCCAGGTTAGGGAGAAGCCCCAGGTTAGGGAGAAGCCCCAGGGTGGGGAGAAGCACCAGGTTGGGGAGAAGCCCCAGGGTGGGGAGAAGCCCCAGGTTAGGGAGAAGCCCCAGGTAAGGAAGAAGCCCCAGGGTGGGGAGAAGCCCTCCCTCCCAGCTTCCTGACCAGGCGCCGTTCAGGTCTGGGGAAGGTGCATAGGGGGTGTTGACCCTGAGTTGATAATAATCTCCTCTGCAGTCCTGTTCATATTCTTTGTGGCTATCTACTGATTATGTTTTCACAGCTTGTGACTAGAAAAATTTCCATCACCCCGACACATGACATCTAAACACCTGGTTTTGAAAAGTGGAAAATTTTGTCAAAGAGCTGTGAAAATTCTCTTAAAATAGAAACATTAAGAGGCCCAGAAAGGAGGGTGTAATAATAATAACTATTATCATTACCTTGGTGACAGCCAAGGCCAGTCTGCCCAGGGCTGCGGCTGAATTGTCTGACAGGCCCTAAGCACGGGGGCTAAGCTTCTGCGTCTTGAGCTTCTGTTCTGTTTCTTATTAGATGGGTAAACTGAGGCTTGCTAATGCTTCAGCACCCCGTTTCTTTGACTACAAAATCGGGATGATAAAGCTTCCAGGCCATAGGATTTTGGGTGAAGATCTATTGAGCTAATGCATTTCAAATGCACAGACCAGTACCCAGCACATAGTAAGCTCTTAATAAATGCTGTTGTTATGATTATTGTCATTGGCAGTAATGGTTGGGGTCCTTGTGTTGCCATGAAACATAATCTATTTACTTTGTATTTTCCTCTGATTGTCTGTTTGCTAGTGTCCAGTCAAAAAAAAACTGGGAGAAAAGTCTGGGGACTCAAGTTCAAGTCCAAGTTCCGGTACTTTCTAGATGGAAGGCAATTGACAAAAATCATTGAACCTCTTTAAGTTTCATTTTTTTTTCATCAGTTATGGTGACAAGGAATACAAGAAAAACTTAAGCTGAACTTGGAATGTGGATTTTTCTTTCTTTGGAACATTCCTGATCCTTTCCATTCGTTAACAGGTGTTCTACCAGGGGTCTCAGTTCAAATGCCTCCTCTGCCAGGCAGCCCTCCGTCTCCTTCAGTGTACATATCCATTTGTTCCAGACATTTTAATGAGCAGCTGTCTTGCCTGCCAGACAATGGTCTAGAGCAGGCGTGGCCAACAGTTTTTGCCCCTGGGCCAGATGAGAAAGAAAACTTTTTTTCACAGGCCGGATGAAATATTAAAATTAAAAAATGTTAAATACAAAACCAATTCGTTTAAGTAAACAAAATTTTATTATGTAACTTGTTTATGAATAAATGTGAGTAAATTTTAATAAAAATATAATTACATACCATATAAATATCCAAACTATCACAATCAATCGAAACAATATATAATTAATAGAATGAGCTTGAAGGGGTTATATTGCAAATAAAACAATTATTTCGTTTCACAAACAGCCTGACTCGTTTTCAGTTATCAACTGCAGCTATTTTCTATGCTTCAATGCCACTTGATTCAGCACACTTGATCACAGAAGTAACAAATTGTTTGACCTTGGGTGCACACAGGCAAACTGCCTAAAGGAATGGGGGTTTCACATTGCCGCTAAATGTCAAACAGTTCATATCAAGTACAGAAGAGTACAAAAGTTGTAAATCTTTATAATGGACATTTATTTATTTATTTATTTATTTATTTATTTATTTATTTATTTATTTATTTTTTGTACTTTTCTGAAGCTGGAAACAGGGAGACAGACACCCACACGAGCCCGACCGGGATCCACCCGGCATGCCCACCAGGGGGCGATGCTCTGCCCATCTGGGGCGTCGCTCTGTCGCGACCAGAGCCACTCTAGCACCTGGGGCAGAGGCCAAGAAGCCATCCCCAGCGCCTGGGCCATCTTTGCTCCAATGGAGCCTTGGCTGCGGGAGGGGAGACAGAGAGGAAGGAGAGGGGGAGGGGTGGAGAAGCAGATGGGCACTTCTCCTGTGTGCCCTGGCCGGGAATCGAATCCCGGGACTTCTGCACGCCAGGCTGACGCTCTACCACTGAGCCAACCGGCCAGGGCCTGGAATTTTTAAAAAAAAATAAAGAAGTATCGTGAATCCATTCGACCAATTATTGGAAGTTAACACTAGATTAGTCACACGTGGAATTCTTTTCCATGTATCACTATCTTATTAAATATCTCGATTTCCAATAATCAAAGACGCTTCTGCTTCTGAGTAGCTGAGATTTTTAAAGTAGCGAAGAATATTAAAAATTTAATCACGGGTCTGATCTGTGGTGGCGCAGTGGATAAAGCGTCGACCTGGAAATGCTGAGGTCACCGGTTCGAAACCCTGGGCTTGCCTGGTCAAGGCACATATGGGAGTTGATGCTTCCAGTTCTTCTCCCCTTCTCTCTCTGTCTCGCTCTCCTCTCTCTCTCTCCCCTCTAAAAATGAATAAATAAAAAATAAATAAATAAAAAGTAAAAAAAAAAAAATTTAATCACGGGCTGCATAAACTCATTACACGGGCCAGATTTGGCCCGCGGGCCGTATGTTGGCCATGCCTGGTCTAGAGTCAGAGTTAAGAATAAGCAAAACATGGTCTTGGGCTTTCAGAATTGGGAATCCCAAATGGAAAAGTCAAGAGACTTTTCTATTATATTGTGTCCCCTGGGAGTGACCCCTTCTCTCCAGACAGGTCTGCTCCCAGCTGTGGACATGACCCAGACCTAGAAAAACACACACACACACACACACACACACACACACACACACACATACACACTCACTTCTTCCCTGGATCGGAGGCCTTATAAATCTACTTATTGGATAATTCATTAATTTTACCCAACAAAGTGCTCCCCACCTCACCTCCTCTTCACCCCAGAGTAAGATTATTCAGAAGCATTCACAAGCCTCATTCTCAGAGTTCCCTTCAAGGTACTGACTCAATCTATTAATACCAAATGGTGGGGATGACCGAGGGGCCTCACCCTAGGTGGACACGTGCAGAAAACCAAACCAAACCAACCAGAGGCGGGTAGGTCACATCCTTTGTCACTGTTCCTGTCTGGGACACCCTTGATGAGCTTTACTGGGAAGGGAGCTTGAATAGCAAGTGCCTGGGCAGCCCCTACTGTACATCACACCAGTGTGGCCTCGAGCAAGCAATTCATTCCCTTTAGGCCTCATTTGCCTCACCTGTAAAATGGGGATGATGGCATTTGCTTCCCAAGATCATCATGAACATGAATGGAGGTGAAGTATTAGAAGCATTTAGTGTCATGCTTGGGGCATAATTGCTCAATAAATATTAACTATCATGGCTATCAGGATGCGTGTCATTATTTTCATGCAGGAAGAGACCTAAGTGGTTTGGTAAAAACACGTCACTGCTGTTTATTTTCAAGGTCATTGTGGATTTATTATCCTCTGAGAGAAACTTGCCCTTTGAGGTAGCTCTTTTCCCTCTTTCTTTCATATATATAAAATCTATTTATTGATTTTAGAGAAAGAGAGCAAGCAAGACAGAAACATTGATCTGTTCCTGTATGTGCCCTGACCAGGGATTGAACCCACAACCTTTGCGTATGTGTATGATGCTCCAACCAACCAAGCCATCTGGCCAGGGCTGAGGCAGCTCTTTCCAACCTTGGCTGCCCATGGGAAGTGCCTGGGGAGCTTCTGCACCTGTGGGTGCCTGTCCCGCCCCCAGAGGTTCTGATTTAACCAAGTGCTCCCTGGATGGGGGTGATTTTTAAATATTCCCAGGAAACTCTAGTGTTGAGAATCTCTGCTTTTGAGAGAGAGTGCAGCATGGTAACTGAAAGTTCAGACCCCAGAGCCAGGCTGCTGGGGTTTGAACCTTGGTTTCTGTGATTCACTAGCTGAGTGACTTTGCAAGTTATCAAAACTGTTAGTGCCTCACTCTTCTCATCTATAAAATGGGTATCATAATAATAACAGTGTCTATTTCATGGTGTTGTAAAGAGTAAATGGATCAATATATAATAGTATGATTCTGTCAGGCTCTGTACTAAGTGTAATGTTTTGTTACAGTTCCTTTTTTATTTTTTATTTATTGTGGTAAAATGTACACAAAATCGACCAGTTAAACCACTACTAAAGATATAATTCAGTGACACTCAGTTTATTTCCAATGTTGTGCAACCATCACCACTATCAATTCCTAAAAAATTTTCATCACTCCAAACAAAAACTATACCCACTAATAACTCTTCATTCCCCCTACCTCCCAGCCCTTCTCTTTTGAACATTAGTTTCTTTGAATTTTCCTATTCTAGGTTCTTCATACAAACAGAATCACACGCTATTTATCCCTTTGTGTCTGGCTTACTTCATTTAATGTAATGCTTTCAAGTTTCATCCACATTGTAGCATGTGGCAGAATTTCATTCTTTTTCATGTCCGAATAATATTCCATTATATGTACACACCTGTTTGTTTATTCATTCATCTGTTGACAGGCATCTGGGTTGCTTCTCCTTTTCAGCTAGTGTGAACAGTGCTGCTATGAGCATCGGCGTGGACACATCTGAGTCTGGGCTTTTGTTCTTTGGGTAGGTACCTCGAAGTAGAATTGCTCAATCACATGGTAATTCTCTGTTTAACTTTTCATTGTCTTCCACAGTGGCTGCACCATCTTTACACTCCCACCAGCAGTGCACAAAGGTTCCAATTTCTCCACTTCTTCACCAACACTTGTTCTTTGCTTTGATAGAAATAATAGCCATCCTAATGGGTGTGAAGTGGTCTCTCATTGTGGTTTAGCTATAATTCCTTTTGATCTCCCCCAAAGTAGATTATCCACCGCCTATTATTCTCTCAGCCACAGAACACAGCTCTTTACTTTCCCGCTGTTATCACAGCGTGTCCTCCTGTTTGTTGAATGTTTGTCTTGCTGAGTTGCCCAGGATTTGGCAAGCTCTGGTCGGAGGCTGCCGGTCAAATCTGGCTGCTGTTTGTTTTCGTATCGCCCACAAGCTAAAAATGACTTTTACATTTATATCTGGCAAAAAAAATAAAAAAATAAATAAAAATAAATAAAAAATCAAAAGAAGAATAATATTTTCTGAAATGTAAAAATTATATGAAATTTAAATGTCACTTTCCATAAATAGTTTTGTTGGCCCATAGCCATGCCCTTGTGTTTATAGATTATCTGTGGTTGCTTTCACATTACAAAGGCAAAGTTATGTGGACCATATGCCCGGAATATTCACTATCTGGCCCTATCTGTTTATATGTAAAGAAAAAGTAGAATCCAGAAGTAGACCCTGATCTTAGGGCCAATCGTGCTCATATCTCCCAGGTACTGGCTGTGGAATTTGTTGGTTCATTCTCCTACACTAACTCCAAACACAAAAATAAACCTGAGATGGACGAGAGACCTAAATATAACAGAACAAGACATCTTCGAGAAGAAAACAATGAAGAATACCTTTGAAAACTTGGGCTAGGCAAAGATTTCTTGGGGCACACAAAGCAGGAACTGTAAAACGAATACACTGGACAACATTAAGTTTCTGCTCATCCAAAGACATGATTAAGAAATGGATGCGCCTCAGGTTGAGAGAGAATTTTTGCTACACATCTATGTGATAAGAACTTGTACCCCGAGTATACAAAGGTGTCCTAGAGATAATAATAAAAAAGGCAAACGCGCACACTTGTAAAATGGGTAGAAGACTAGGACACTTCATAAAAGAAAATGTAGGAATGGCCAACAAGCACATGAAAAGGTGCTTATCATCTTTAGTCACCAGGGAAATGCAATTTAGAACCACAATGAAATATATAATAAATTCATAGAATTGCCCAATAACTGAAACCCAAAAAACACAGTAGGGAACGTTGGTGACAGAACAAGCAATGCGAACGTTTACTATGGTTATTTAATGGCTGAAGGAAGTACATTGGCTTTGGAGAATTGTATGACTGTTTCTTATACACTCTATTTTCTCTTGGGTATAACCCAAGAGAAATGAAAACAAATAAGTCCACACAGAGACTTATAGGAGAATGTTTATAGCAGTTTCATTTGTAACAGCCACAAACTGGCAACATCTCAACCACAAAACAGACTTTTTTTTTCCCCTTTGCAACATTATTCTGTGTTGGTTTCAGGTGACAGCATAGCTGTTAGAGACAATCCTATACTTTACAAAGTGGTCTCCCAATGGTTTCAGTACCACCCGGCACCATACATGGTTGTTACAATATTGCTGACTGTCTTTCCTAGGCTGTACTTTACATCCTGTGACTATTTTTATTACCACCAATCTGTCCTTCTCAATCCCTTCACACCCATCCTGGAACCCTCACCCCTCTGGCAACGGTCAGTCTGTTCTGTCTATGAGTCTGATAAAAGACTTGTAGAAGTAGGTACGCCCACAGAATAGAATACTGTTTGGTAATAAAATGGAATGAACTAGTGATATGTGCAACAGCATGGATGAATCTCAAAATTATGCCAAGTGAAAAAATAAAATACAGACGCTGCCTTGGCTGGGTGGTTCAATAGGTAGAATGTTGTCCCTGCATGCTGAGGTTATGAGTTTGATCCTCAGTCAGGGCACAGAAGAGAAGCAACCAATGAGTGTATAACTAAGTGGAACAATGAGTTGGTGCTTCTTTCTCTCTCTCTCTAAAATCAATGGAAAGAAACACACACACACACACACAAAGGAGCACATGCCATTTATATAAGATTCTAGAAAGACTAATCTTATCTACAGCAACAGAAAGCAGATCAGTAGTTGCTCTGGCGGGGGTGGATGGTGGCGTTGATGCTGCCTAGAAAAGGGTGAGGAGAGGAGAATGTCTGGTGTAAGAAACACATTCTATAATTTGTTTTGGGGGGACATTAATTCTAGAGTTGTATATAATTGTACACTGAGAACAAAACCCCGAAGACCTGGGCATTGTATGTATGTTATACTGCCCTTTAAACGATGGGAGCGGAACAGCTGACCCAAAAAAGGCGAGGAAATACCCGTTTATAGCAGGACCAGACTCGGAGAGTCTGCCTCTTCTTCCGCCCTTGATGAGCCCCGCCAGACTCGCAAAGGAAAAGGAGAAACATTGGTGCCCTGATGTCTGTCAGCTGCAATTGGCCCGACACCTCGTTTCCTGTTTTAACCAGAGCTCTTCTCTGAAGGAAATAACAGCAATCACTCCTCTGAGCCCTGGAACTTGGAGACTAGAAAGCCACTTCCTGGCCTTGCAAAAAAACGTCAGCACCCCCAGCTCAGCTGGGAATGACTTCCACCTGCTACCTCCTGGAACCTGCTGGTGGCTGGGGCCCACCTAACGGCCATCACGCGTCTGTCTCTGGCCAGAAGCCCGCTCCTCCCAGTGGGCCGCAGAGACCCCCCTGCCCCGGAGCGAGCACATGGTCCCCACATGCAGGGGAGGCGGAGGAGCCGAAGCAGTGACTGTCTCTTAAGTTTTATGTTCAGAGGGCGAGTGCGACAAAGCTGCCTCCATGAGGCAAGTTGTCAAGACCTCTGACTTCTTTACAAATCTGAGGCCAGGGTCCAGCTCTTCGCTGGAGATACGAGTTTCCTACGGCTGGTGCAACAGATTGCCTCAAATGGATTATCTTAAAACAATAGACGCTTATTAACTTGCAGTTCTGGAGGTCAGACGTCTAACACAGGCCTCCTTGGGCTGAAATCACGGTGTTGGCAGGGCTCGCTCCTTCTGGAGCTTCTAGGGGAGCAGCCGTTGCCTGGCCTTGTCCATTTCCAGCCTCAGAGGCCGCTGGCATTCCTTAGCTTGTGGCCCCTTCCTCCAGCTTCAAAGCCAGCAACACTCTGGGTCTCTGTGCCTTTCTTCTACGGTCACATTTCCCCTGACTCTTTTGTCTTTCTTCTCCAACTTTAAGACCCCTTGTGATTGATTACATTGGGCCCACCTGGATAATCCGAGATTGTCTTTCTAGGTTACATCAGCTGCTGGGAAACCTTGATTCTATCTGCAACTGTAATTCCCCTTTGCCCTTCTAGGTTCTGGAGATTAGGCTATAGACCTCTTTGGGGAGCCATTATTCTGCCAATTCTAGTCCTTGATGTTCAAGTACAACTTCAGCTCACACCCTCCTCACTCTCTTAAAGTGGAGCTGGATTGATAGTTTGGTTCTGAGACTTATAACTTTTATGGATGATGACAGCAACAAGAAAAATGATCACACATTGAGAACATGGCGTAAAGCAGGCACAGGGGACACAGGGTCTCACCGGATCCTTCTAGGGCCTCTGTGGAGTAGATATCATCATCCCCATTACAGATGGGGAAACTGAGGCCCAGGCAGTATAAAAAACCAGCCCAAGGCTACTCAGCTTCTAAATGGCAGATCCAAGATGGGAATCCTAGTCTGTCTGACTTTAGAGTCGTTGGTCTTAACACCTAATGTCTTAATAAACCTCTAGTACATTGGCAATCACCCTTTCTCTAAACAGAGACTTTATCTGAAGATGAAAAATAATGTGTGTGCAATGCTTAGCTCACACACTAATAGAAGAACCTAAGAGCTGGAACTTATATAGGTGCCTCAAAGGTAGTCTGGCTGCCTCTTTATGCCTCTCCTGTTCCTCCTTTCTTTCCCTCCCTCCCTCCCTCCCTTCCTCCCTCCCCCCTCCTTCTCTCCCTCCCTCCCTCCCTCCCTCCCTCCCTCCCTCCCTCCCTTTCTCCCTCCCTTTCCCCTTCCTTCCTTCCTTCCTTCCTTCCTTCCTTCCTTCCTTCCTTCCTTCCTTCCTTCCTTCCTTTCTTCCTTCCTTCCATTCATCTATCCAAGATACTTTTTTAAAAGTGGATGCAATGAGTGTAATAGTTAAGACCTAGGCTTGAAGTTCGGGTTACCTGGGTTCAACTGGCACTTGGGCTTACATCATTTTTATAAGCCTCAATATCTACCTTACCAAGCCGTTGGGAGGACTAGAAACACTCAGGCATACACATAACACATGGGAAACTGGTGATTAAGCCTCTTCTGTGTGTCCGTTACTGAAGCAGGTAGTGTGAATAAGGAAAGGAAGTATAAGCTTTGTTCACAAGAATCTATATCTTACACAAACACACACACACACACACACACACACACACACACACACACATACCACACCACAGGTAATGGCATGCATGGGATATTAGGAAGGACTGAAAACTGGAGCCCAAGAGTTGACAACGTAGTTCTAACTTGTGGTTAGGAAACCCACGAAGGACGAGGTCAGCATGTTCTCAGAGAGAGGAAGGCTTCACGAAGAAGGAACGCAGGGGAATCACACAAACTGCCACCGTGTGCAGCCCTCGCAGGGGCCCCTTGACCGTCTTGCTGGGCTATTTTAATCACAAGATGTGGTCCACCACAGCGCCTCTCACACTCAGCGCTTCGCATCTGAGCTTCACGATTTCCGCTGTATCTGTCCCTGCCTTGTCTAGTATTTACTCCACATTTTTCTTTACATCAACCCACTACTTAGACTTAACAACATTTACAATAAAAAACAAACGAACAAAAAACCCACTTAACGTCACTATAGTAAATGATAGACTGCTTTGCTTGTCACAGATAGAAGCTGTGGAAATAAGTACATGACTATTAAAAGTAAGAAATAATTTTGTCCATATCACAACTGATGCCACTCCGGCCCCACCAGCGGTCGGCACAGCATACGTAGGAGGCCCCGTTCTCGTGGAAAGGACTGAGGATTCTGCACTGTTAGGACCTCGGTGCCCGACCTGTGTGCTGCTCAGTTCCTTGTCATTAGAGATGTTCATAAAAATAGCCACCATTGCTGAGAAATCACTGAGCCGAACAGTTTACAGACCACAACTCTTTCAGTTCTAACAAAGGCTCCAGAATGATGTATGACTATCGAGGTTGTATCTACGAGGAAACCGAGGCACAGAGAACTAAAGTTGTTTAGCCTCGCCACGCAGTGCATGATGGGAAGAGCAGGAAAGAGATCCCTAAAGTCTTGAGACTATTGGGCACAATAGCGGGCCATTTTATGGGGGGGCTGAGAAGAATCAAATTAGCTAACGCTTCAGAAGAAGTGCTGAGGGACAAGCGGGGAGGATGTGTAACGGGTGCTTAGCACAGGCCAAACCCTCTGCATAGCAGCCCGTGATGGAGGTCTTGTCATTATTCCCATTTTACAAACGAGAGGTTTGAGACGCAGAACCTTTAACTCACAGCTGGTAAGGGGCAAACCTGGGTTGGAAGCGAAGGAGTCTGGCTGCAGAGCCCACTCTTCCCCACCGCCGATAAAGGCACCGTGCAGATGGCGCCCCTGTGTGTGTCATCGCCGGGGACAGTTGCAGCTCTATAATCGAACACTCGTCAGTCGGCCCCAGGCCTTATCTCGCCCCTGCCAAGCCCTACCTTGCTTTATTTCCTGTTTAAGGTGGAATTCAGACGACCTTGGTCTTCTCAGAAATTAACTTCATGCCAGGGAGGGTGCACATCCATTCATTCATCTAACTGACATCGGGGATATCTACTCCATGCCAGCCGCTGTGCTGTGTCCCTGCAACAAGACAGCAGTTCCGTGTGACAGCTCAGATGGGAGACATGGCAGTCACACGGACCCGAGACCCATGCCCGGCACCAGCATGCGCAGGCCGTGCGACTCTTGGCTCGAAACTCTCTGAACACCTGTTCCCTCAGCTTTAAAGTGAGCTGACTACAACAGCCCATAAGTTCCTCCCCCACCCCCCCACACCCCGCAAATTTACTTTTTGGAGAGAATTTTTGGGTGAGTGCTTACTTACAAATACTGCCTCATTTCATTTTATTCTGTTGAGTAAAGGAGTTTCATGATGCTTGCCATATGTTTTTATTTGTTTTGCTGATTGTAACAGTAATACAGGCTCACAGTCCTTTATCCCCAAACCTAGAGGCCAGATGTATTTTGTAAGCCGGATATTTTTAGATTTTAGATGCATTTTGTTTACACTGGCTATCAAATAACACGTTAATATTTCTTCAGGAGAGATGTATAAATAGTCACACTACCTGAGATCATTAAAGCCTTCATGTAAACTCTGAGGAGCCTAGATTTGCTGTCAAATGAGGTGTGTGTGGATTTTGGAGTTGCGCGTGAAGGATTATGAACAGGACCTGCACATGGTTATGGTGGAACATTATTAAAACTACAGTAACATATTAAAAAGAAAAGAATCATACAAACAAGAGACAACTACTGACATTTCCATCTATCTTCTCTAATTCATTCAAGAATTCACCAATGTTATCCAACACCTACTATGTGTTCTCAGCCAGTGGTGCTGAACCAGGGGCGATTTTGCCCCAAGAGACATTTGGCGACATCTGGAGATATTTGGTTTTCACAGCTGAGTGGGGGGATGGGTACTCCTGACATCTAGTGAGTAGAGACCATGGATGCTACTAAACATCCTACAATGCACAGGACAGTCCCCCACCACCAAAAATTACCCAGCCCCAAATGTCAACTGAGTCATGCTTCAGAGAAACTCAGGTGGAGGTCCTGGGCAGATAGCAACGAACAAATCAATAAAACATAATCTCTTTGTTACACGCTATATATGAGTCTGGGAAACTGTTCCTTCCACTAGTGCGAGCTCCTGACATTCAAGGACCACATCTACATTAACAAGTGTCCTGGTGCCTGTTTCTTGGCATGTAGCTGTGGTTTTCTCGTAGAGTGTCTACAAGCAGAGTCGGGTTGGAGAGCTGGTTTACTCCGGAGAGGTGGCCAGGAGAAGAACCAGCAGGAGGAGCTGATCACAGTTTTTCTCCAGGGAGCCTAGCTCCAGCCTGATCTCCTGGGGCCTCTGCAGCACCAGAACCCCCTGGAGGCAGAGGGCTGGCCTTTCATACCCTGGGATGGTCAGTTATCGGGCGGCCGTGGGCTGTCTCCATTAAGGGTGAAGTTCAAACTCCCAGGTGAATTGGCTCCTGCTGGGTTGGAGGCAGCTCTAAGAACTGACAGCTGGGAGCTGTCAGCTGTCGGCATCAGTGGCACAGCAGCCCGAGAGAGTGCCCTGCCCTGAAGGCCATCTGGGGGGACACAGACGGCCTTCCCTGCAGTGCCGACTGCTGCTGGTTACATAAAAGCCTGTGTTCTGAGGTTATGCTCTAAGCCACCCATGACACACAGCTGGCTGCTAGCGAAGGGAGAAGAGCAAAGCTAGGGTGACTAAGTCATCACCTGTCACTCCAAAGATAAATTGTTTAGCTTAGGGGCTGATCCCAGGGATGGTAAGGACCTTGGTAGTGATGCTCTCATTCTCTAGGGACAGGAAGTGGCTTCTTTCCCAGTGGCCCGTGACATTTCCTTTGCCCAGAGGAGCGAGGCATATCACCCAGATGACACAATACTGTTTGGCACAGCGGCAATGAGGTCACAGTTCACACTTGCCTGGGGTTCTGACGTCTGGTGGGGGTGGAGTCAAATCCTAGCACTGTGACCCTGAGACAATTACTTAGCATTACTAAGCCTCGGTTTCCTCATCTGTAAAATGGGAGTAACAATACTTCCTAATTCACTTTTCTTTATTTTTTTTTAGTGTGCAGTGCTAGGCACTTAATTAAGGATTAATAATACATGGTAGTTTCTTTCTCTCTCTTTTTATTTTCTTTATTGAGGTAGTATTTTTGTTTTTTTTTGTCTCAAAAAAAGACAAAAAGGAAAAAAGGAGAAATGGTATCGTCTAGCACAGTTTTCTCAATTGTCATTTGCATATCGCTTTGAGTGTTTGCCGTATCTGTTACCGCATGTGCTAATATTTATTTAATATACATTAACTGATTCTAAAAAGAAGAACCTTAAACACTATAAACTTGCAAATGAGATGAGTGCACTCACAGGGCTGGCGCGTGGGTGTCTGGTACAGGGAAGTTTGCGGAACCTGAGCTCTGGTCACCGTCGGCGCTGACACTGAATGACGGTCAGGTTCGTATTCTACCTGCGCACTTGCCTTGGTCCATTTCATTCCTTCCATTTTGGATCAAGTCTCTTGCGTCCCCTCCCCGAGTGAGGTCACCTTTTTTTTTGCTCTTGCATGAGGTCATTGATGTCTTTTTGCTTGGCTAGAAATTTTATGTATAATATCAGGGGATTTTTTTTTTCTTCATTAAAGAACTCAGGCTCTGACAAACTACAAGGGAAGTGGTTAGTCAGAGTGTAGTGCTCACGACAGATGACAGGGAGCCATGGAAATTCCCCTTCCTTGCCTAAAATAGCTGGCACTGAAACATGACAATATGAGCTTTGTCCGGGCCTGAAACAATATCCTTTCCGAGTGAATTCTGTACGGAAATACTTACCAATACAGGGTGGTAGTCCTCGCTGACAGGCTAGAAAAGGGTTAGTCATTCTGAGCTCCGCCGTTGAAAGAGCCATTGTTAGTAACGATGTGTCCCAGAGGAGTGACATTTAAGCATGTGGACGTGGGAATATTGGATTCACCTGACTTCTCCCTGCCCCTTATCCCATTTGATTTCTTTCCTATCGCAAAAAAAAATCTAATTCCGGAAATAGACATGTTCCCCGTGGATTTGATTATTTTTATTGCCAATGTGTTTGTGACAACCTTCCCCTGGACACTCCTGAGCAGGTTCTGAGGAAATCAGAGAAGGAAATGCCCATATCCTTACAGTGGAGCAAAGTTCACAGGGGCTGAGTCAGGATGAATGTCTGTTGAGTCCAGATTCCACGGTAGTTTTCAATCCCGTGCCTTGAGCTGGGTCGGAAGGTCTGTAACTAGAATGAGGCAGGTATCCAGCCTGGCCTGACTCAGGATGAAAGAGCTGGGATTTGGTTTGAATGAATATCCTGATGCTGAAATGTTATTCTGACTATTGGAGACTTGAAAAAAAAATAGATGAGGCAAGATCTCGAGAAGTGCTTTACTCTGCTTAAAAAAAATTTTTTTTTTAATTTGTCATTATTTACAAAAATGTATTCAAGGCTAAGAGGAAAAAAAGAGGGGGGTGAGGCAGCCCTAAAAGTGAGAAGCCATAAACAAACTTTTTTTTAGGCTCCAAAGACTTTTGTCATTGCTGGTCAGATTAGCCAGTGTTAAGATTTTTCTTGAGACCCGCTATCTACTGCGTATGATTTATTAAGACGAAGCACCCACGTCAGGGAAGAACGTTCTTCTAACAGGAAGGAGGCAGAGGGGAAAGGTCATTTTGACTCTCTTTGCCTGGCTGAGGTCTCTCTCCCTCGCACAGATTCAGGAGGGACATGTTCAGGCAGGGTTCCGGTCCATCCAACCCAATGAGGCTCAGTGGGTCTGGCATTTGGCAAAGTGACAGGCAGGCTCCGGAGCTCACTCGAGGCTTCTCCCTGTTTTCTCCCCTCTCACCGCCTTCTCACCAATGCAGAGGAGCTGTATGGTGTCGCCCATTGAATTTACGATATTCCGGCTCCACAGGCGTGACCAGGGGTAGGAACAGGAGCGAGAGAATAAGATAATAACATGCACGACGCTGGGAACGGTGCCTGCCAGTCCTTGTGGGGGACTGAGCTGGGAGGACATTCTTGCTCACCCCTTAGGGAGGGACAGACTTCTTGCTCTTTAGGGCATAAAGATGGTTAACAAATTTGTATTGTTTTCCTGAGACCGTGGTACCTAAGGGTAAGCCAACTGCTGCATCTGATATTTCAAGAAATAGTCACCTCTGGACTCCAGAGTAACTTTCCATGAGTTCCCATGGAAACCTGTAAAAGAGTCATCGTGTGTGGGGGGGGCTGGTTTGTGATAGTAAACAACCGAAAATGCATGAAATGGCTAACAAAGAGAGAATGTATTCTGGATTGGGTATGTACACCAGGTATTGTCAGTTAGATTTTTTTTTTTTAATTTTACTTATTCATTCTTAGAGAGAGGAGAGAGAGAAAGAAAGAGAGAAGGAGGAGCAGGAAGCACCAACTTCCATATGTGCCTTGACAAGACAAGCCCAGGGTTTCAAACCGGTGACCTCAGAGTTCCAGGTTGATGCTTTATCCACTGCGCCACCACAGGTCAGGTGTCAGTTAGATTCTCATCTGGGGCTTTCATTAGAGCTATTGGGAAAAAAGTATGTGTGTGTGTGTTGTGTGTGTGTGTGTGTGTGTGTCTCCTTTGGACTCGCAATCCATGAAGATCAGCGAGGCCCGAAGCTATAGATGGTTGCTTTACCATCACACGGAGAGGGTCTACATGAAAGTAATGCCAACATCAAGAAAAAGGGAGCCCAGAAATGAAAAATGACATGCCCCTGCTAATTGTATCTGACCTCTGGATCCAGCTATGAGTGAACTCAGAAGTAAATATGGATACTTCACTTAGTTAAGATGATCAATTCCTTTTTATTTTTAAGCCAGATTGAGTGATATTGCTGTCACTTGCCACTAAAGTAGTCCTGGCTATTACATCCTCCTCCTTCTGATCTGAACTCTAAATAAATAGGTAACTACACATTTCAGTTAATGATCAAACTTTGCAAGACAGAAAATCCACTAAACCAAGGATCAAGTACTTAGGCTCCTCTGTGCCCAAGGCTGGAAGTTGATTTTAAGGATATGGCCTGTTTCAATTGCAATCAATTTATCCAAGGGGAAACAGACAGGTGCTCTAATTGCTATTGAGTAGCCATTTATGCATAAATTGTAAAAGGAAAATTTTGTAAGCCGGTTGTGTAACCCTCAGCTCCTGTTCAAGCTTGTGCCTGAGAAGACTGTCTTCTCTCTACCTTCCAAAGAGCTGTGTGCCCACAGGGAGCGAGTGTGATGGGGAGCTATCTTGACAAATGTGGACAGGTAACCGGCTCGGGACCACACAGAGGCTGGGAGAGGCCCAGGCTGTGCCCATTCCACAAGGCTTCCTGGCATCTCAAGAAATAAATATGAAGAATTGAAGCCAGCATTACCAAAAATTATGGAATATTTTTAATGTTTACATTGAACAAAGTAAGAGCATGAATATACACAAACTATTGTTGACTGTAGGGACATCGCGCTGTATATGGGGCTATAGGTTTATAAGACGTATTATGTTAAAATGAAGGACAGACCACAGATCTGCAAGCAGGAAAATGTAATGTTGTCTTATTCCTGCTTCCCCTGAGGGCCTGTGGTCTTTCTGAAGATGACCTTGAAAGTTTAATAAGAGGCCAAGGATCTCTAGACTTCTCCCTGCCAGCCCCACTCCATGACATTAAAATTCATTTGAAAAAATTAAGGTGAAAAATGATTAAGTTGTATCTCGTACCTCCTGCCTTCTTAGACCTGGAAGTGAGGGGCCATGTGAAGCAGCAGAACCATGACTTGACAGGGACCCAAAGGGATTTAAGGTTTGCTCTGTGGCTCTGCCCCTACCAGCTCTGTGACCTCGGGGAAGTCACTTAATCTCTCCGGATTTCCCCATCTATAAAAATGTAAGTGTTGTATGATCATGGCCTTGTAAGTTTCTTCTAAAACTTTATGATCACATGCGAATGGTCTGGGTACGAAGGATATACAGTGGTGGGGAAAGAAAACACAGCACAACACTCCTCACAGGTCCAGTTCCTGCCTAGACAGAGCTTACATTCTATGTGGGGGTTGAGGTATGGGAATAGAGAAGTGTGTGTGTGTGTTGACAGTCAGCAAAAATAATAGCTGTACAATGTCAGAGAAGGCAAATGCCATGAAGAACAATAGAGAAAGAGAATGGCCAGGGAAGGGCTCTCTGGAGACATGACCATTGATTCTTCCTAACTTATGTGATGCAGTTTAAATAAGATTCCAACAAAGGATGTGCCATAGAGATGGGTGGAGGACTCAGTGGGCAGAAGGGCCATTGGAGGATCTGATGGATACAGGAAATGACTCCCTGGTGAGTCAAGAATAGGAGAGGAGAAAGAAGAGAAAGGAGAGAGCAGGGATGATCAGAATGGGATTTCTTGAACACTTTTGAGTATGCATGAATTAGGCAGGTCTGGATTTGAATCCCAGCTCTAAGTACTGTACTTAACAGCTGTGCAATGTCGCTTCCCCCACCAGTCTGATCCTTAGGCTTGATTAATGCAAGAGTGGATTAAGAAACCCTGCCTTGTGAGGGCGGAATTGAAGAATGTCTCCAAAGACAAAGCACAAGGCCGGGTGCATTTAAAAAATGCCCAACCTGTAATTAGTGTAGTGCTTGCTAACACTTACTGAGCATCAGCCAAAGCTATCTTATCGGTACTCCTTCCTCTCACCCTCCCCCAGACAAGCCCAGGAGGCAGGCACTACTATGATCCCATTTTACAGAGGAGGCTGGGATGAGTGTTTGAGTCAAGGCATGAATGTTAGCCATCATCATTATTATTTGTCCTCTGGCCACACCAGAGGGAGGATGATGACCTAACAACTTAATAAGAATGTCAGCGTAGACAGGCAATAATAGCTCAGGGGCTGGCGCTTTTGCTGAGGGTGGAAAATGAAGAAACACCAACTTTGTCAGAAATGTACTTTTCCATCCAACATGTCTGGCTTTTATTGAGGTATAATTTCCATACGACACAATTCAGCAATGTTCTGTCTTATTGTGAATTCTGACAAATACATACAGCCATGTAATCCTCACTGCCCTCATTGGAATCACTGATTTGCTTTCTGTCTCTAAAGTTTTGCCTCTTCTAGAAGTTTGTATGAGTGAAGTTGTACACTCTTTCACTGACTATGTTGGGGCTGCCATAAGTAATTGAGTACAAGTTTTTGTGTAGACACATGCTTTTTCATTTCTCATGGATAATACCCTGAGGTGGGATTGCTGGGTTGTACATTACATGTATGTCTCACTTGATAAAGATACCAGCTGACCCTGTGGTGGCTGCACCATTTTGTTTCCCCACCAACAATGTATGGAAGTTTCAATTGCTCCACATCCTTGCCAACAGCTGGTATTATCAATCTTTTAAATTTTAGCTATTTCAGTGGGAGTGTGGTAATAGCTCATTGTGTTTTCATTGTTATTTTACTAATGACTGATGATATTGAACACCTATATAGGTGCTTATTTGATATTCTTGTATTTTTTTCTTGAAGGTATCTGTTTATATATTTTGTCCATTAAAAATTTATTTGTCTTCTTGTTACTGAGTTTTAAGGAGTTCTTTATATATATATTCTGGACTTTTATCTGATTCATATATGCCTCATAAATATTTTCCCCATTTGTGACTTGCTTTTTCATTTGCTTAATTAGTATCTTTAAAGATCATAGGTTTTTAACTTTAATGAAGACTAATTTATCCATTAAAAAATATGAGTGATCATAAAAAAGGAGAAGTATGGAAGCTCTTATAGCCTAAGACATCTTTACTTAGCCCAAGGCCACAAAAATTATTCTCCTATGTTTTTTTGGAGTTTTATAAATTTATCTCTCACATTTAGGTTGATTAGCTCTATGGTCCATTTTTTTTTGTTTTTGTTTTTTATTTTATATTTTTCTAAAGTGAAAAGTATATGTGTGGGGCAGGGGGAGGCAGACAAACAGACTCCTGCATGCACCTGACCGGGACCCAACCGGCATGCCCACCAGGAGGCAATGCTCTGCCCATCTGGGGCATTGCTCCATTGCAATGGGAGCCATTCTAGCGCCTGAGGCAGAGGCCATGGAGCCATCCTCGGCGCCAGGACCAACTTTGCTCCAATGGAGCCTTGGCTGTGGGAGGGGAAGAGAGAGATAGAGAGAAAGGAGAGGGGGAGGGGTAGAGAAGCAGATGGGTGCTTCTCCTGTGTGCCTTGGCCGGGAATTGAACCTGGGACTTTCATACTCCAGGCCAATGCTCTACCACTGAGCCAACTGGCCAGGGCCTCTGTGGTCCACTTTAAATTAGCATTTAATGTAGACTGTGAGGAAATGGTCAAAGTTTATCCCTCCTGCATGTGAATATTCAATTGTTTCAGCATTGTTGTGGAGAGGACTACTGTTTTCCCATTAAATTATCTTGGTACCTTTTTATGAACCAAACTGATCATATTTGTGTGGGTATATTTCTGGATGTTCCATGGAGATATATCTATCTATCTATCTATCTATCTATCTATCTATCTATATATATAAGTTATATATATATATATATATATAACTTATCCTTACACTAACAACACTGCCTTGGTTGCAGTAGATTCATAATAAGTCTTGAACTCAGGTTGTTAGAGTCTTCTAATTTTGTTCTTGTCAATGTTCATTTATGGAATGCCAACTATGTGTCCAGTCCGGCTCATTTGTTCACTGATTCATTCAAGAAATATTCTGGAGCATCAATTACATGCCAGGCTTGGCTTTTGGTGCTGGGATACAGTGATGATAAAAATATACAAGCTCCCTGCCCTCACGGAGTTCACAATCTATTGGGGATGGGGGGTGGGGAGTTGGGACGATAATCAGAAATATATGCTACATTTGTCAGATATACACCGTGTGTGTGCAGTCAGATAATAAGTGCTATGAAGAGAGGTAAAGTGACAACAGGAGGAGAATGGTGAGGGAGGGGCTTTCTGAGGAGTTGAGAGGTGGGGGTGAGCCATGCGAAGTATTATCTTCAGGGAAGAGAGAAGGAGGCACTCAGAACCCGAGCAGGGTGGGGTATGTTCAGGTGAGTGCTTGGCACTGTATTTGTATGGAGGAACCAATCCAAGTTTTAAAAAATTCCACTTAGTGGTCATTACTCTGAATAAAATACAGAAAGAGAGCTGGACAATATTTGAAGTGAGACTTAAATGAGGAGATACAACCAGTTCTGTGAAACACTGGACAAGAGCTTTCCAGGAGAGGGAAAAGCAGGTGCTAAGGCCCAGAGGTAGTAAGAAAGGTGTTCAAGAATCAAAGTGCAGGCTAGTATGAGAGAGTCTTTGTGAGGAAGTGTGGCAGATAAACGGAGACTGAATGCCCACTGGGCTCTGTGAGTCCATGTAAAAATTTGGATTTTATTCCACGGGGCAATGGACACCATTAAGAAGCTACAAGGAGGAGGAGTGACAAGATTGATTTCTGTTTTTAAAAGGCTGTGTGTGCTTCACTGTGACTTAGTGGCCTGTGTTTCAGAAACCTTTTGAGTCCTGAGAAACTGTTGGTGGTGATACCATCTGGTAGATTCCTGTAAATCCCTTAATTTGAGAGAATTTATGAAAACGTTCAGGGTTAGATGCCCTGTCACATTTCACGGCTGAATTGTCATGGGTTCAAATGGACCTCCTGGTTTTATTAGGACGAGGAAAGAGTTTTCATATATGAGGTATGTGTGTGCACGTGTGTTTGAGATTCTAAATCTTAATGAGTCATAAAGTTTATTTCTACATTTCAACTAAATGAACATTGTTATAATCTCTCTATCTCCAGCTTCTAAAAACACCTTTTATATATGAAAATGATTTCAACTTTATCAAAAAAGTTGCAAATAGAGAGATAATAGATAATGAATACCGGTGTACTCTTTATGAGATTTACTTATTAATAATTACTGCATTGGCTTGAAGGTTTGGGTTCTCTCTATCTCTCTTCACACACACACACACACACACACACACACACACACACACACACAAACACTTCCTTTTTCTGAAATAATTGTGGCTGTTATATTTAACATGGCCCTTTACTCCTAAATTCAATTCTCCAAGTGTGTATTTGCTAAAACGCAGCGAATTCTTACATAGATAGCTCCAGTAGATTAACAACTTCATTCACTATGTAGATGCAGACTTTGACCTAATTCATCATCCCTACTCTGACCTCACCAGTTAACCGTACACTGTTCCTTAGAACACTGCCCCCTCCAGTACAGGGTCCAGTCAAGGGGCAGGATTTGCATTGAATTTCTGTGTCTTTTTAATCTTCTTTAACCTGGAACATTTCCACAGCTCTTCTTTGTCCTTTGTGATATTAGCATTTTTGAAAAGTACAGTCCTCCCCCTACCCCCCCCCCCCTTATAATGAAGTGTTTCTTGTTTTATGTTTGTCTGATGTTTCCTCGTGATTAGATATAGGCTAAGCATTCTTGGCTGGAATGTGGGGCTCAGAGGACGTTGTATACTTCTCAGGATATCACCCCGAGAGGCACAGGATGCCCATCTGTCTGTCATTAGTGATGTGACACACCTACAACCTTTTGTCCAATGTTGGTGGATGACATGAGGTGGGGGAGGGAGAAGGGAGGTAAAAAAGGACTGGAAGGCATATGACTCAGCACTAGTTAAGTTCCTGAGTCATCTGTGTTGCTGATTTAACCACCCAAAGCAATGTTTCGGATAATCATAAGGGGTGGGAGAACAGTGCACACACATGTGCACACACAAGCTCACTCTTTTTTAAAGCTATCACTAAAGCCCTGTTTTTAGCACATGAGGCACAGGGAAAAGCATTTGGAGAGATTTTCAAATTCTGCATTAAGGCTTCACTTGCAGTTTTTCCTTCCTAATAATTCTTTGGCTCTTAAAGGATTTGGTGCTATGGTTAGGAGGTTTGTGGGCACCAACTGAGCGAGCACACGCACTTAGAGCTGTGGTTCTCAGCCGTGGCAGCACATTACATCATTCTGGGTGCAGCTCAGAGGCCGGGCTTCGCAGCCCCAACCCCAGATCAACCGAATCAGAACCTCTGAGGGCAGGGCTAGGGGGATGGAAGAGGTTGGAAATCTGCAAAAATTTCTAGTGCCCTGCCAAAGTAAAGAACCACCAGCTGAAGGGTATGATTCGAGAACTTCAAGGATCCCAAAGCGATCCTTTACTTTTGGTCAATAGATGAAGTATATTGAGCACCTTCTGTGTGTTGTAGACGTCATAGATTTTGTTTTCACAGCGTCCACTTTCTCTTCTCTAGGTAAAACACTCCCTGCTGTTCCTCTGGGTAATTACCCCCCCCCACCTCATACAGCTCAGCTCATGTGGTTTTTTTTTTGGGGGGGGGGGCTGACGCTGACTCCTGACTTCAGGGATGGGCATTAATTCCTAGGCTTGATAAATTAGTCAGTTTGTGAATGGTCTAACTTGTTCAGATGAGATTTGAACCAAGGCTTTTATTGGCATCATTGACAAAGAGGTGTTTTATTTCTGCTGGTAGAACTGAGAGTTACCAGGGGCTACTACTGAAAGGGGACCCATCCAGGAGTGAAGTCAACAGAGAAGAAAGCAGAAAAAGAGAATGAACTCAGTGGCTGCGGTTTCAGTGCCAGTGCCTGGATCCAGCCATGCCTGAAGCTATCAATTCCTAGATATTTTAAGGGATATGAACCACTAAATTTCTTAATTAAAACTAAATCGCTTGTGTCAGTGTGAGTTGAGATTTAAGGAGCAGGTGAGACAAATCTTACCAAAATACCTGATAGCTAAGGCGGGAAGTTATCCAAGGCAGGACAGCCCTATGGAAGGAGGAGGATTCAAACACTGGTAAACTGGCCTGTGGCCACGGGATACCATTATCGTTCAGTTTCCCTGGGCTCCAGCCTGCCATTTTTAACAGCCTGTGTAAAATTCAAGTAGACATTTGGGAAGCTGGTAGAGCAGGAGAGAAGGATGTTTCTAAAATCAAAGCCGTGCCTCCACTGGCCACGGCTGCGTCCGCTTCGTTTGGGACGCACGTGAGCAGGACGCAGCCGGAGGTCTGGGCTCTTATTCAAAAGGCCCTTTTCTGTGCTCGCTGTCCACCTACTTCTCTCCTGTCCCCCGACTCCTCTCCTGTCCCCCAACTGAGGCAGGAGCCATCATCACTCTATCACCTTTGCCTTCCCCCCAGCCCGGCCCCTCCTGGCCTGCTGTGTGGTTGTCACTTTAGGTGACATATAATCGAAGAGTGGAAGGCAGGCTGAGCAATAACAATATGCAAGGCCATCTGAGTGGCCTTCGGGTACCAGTGGGGTCTACTCCTAAGCCCCAAATGAGGTTCAAAAGAAGAAAGTATTTAAGCATAAAATAGAAAGTCTTTTTTTTTTTTTTAAATGACACACAAGATTATATGCTGCAGCTAAGTTATTTTCTTTGGAGATGGTCTTTCTTTCTTGGGGAGGGGAGCCCCTTCTTCGCTGGGGCCGCCATTGTGCTCCTAGTCGATTGCCTGTGCGAAGCCCTGCACTGACTGCGCACCGAGCACCTGCCGTTTAGCCAGCGCAACGGCCCCCGCCGGACCAGGGAACTCAGGGTCCCCGTTTGCCAGATGGAGTGGAGGGGCAGAGAAGTGAGGGGGTTTGTCCGTGGTCATGTGCCTAGTCATCCCTGGGGTGGGATTTGATGCCAAGTCTTAATCTCCCCTCTCTTTCCCCCTCCTTCTTATCTATCTATCTATCTATCTATCTATCTATCTATCTATTTACTACCATCTCTCTATGTGCCTTTGTCTCTTATCCCTGACTTTGAACTTGTCCAGGTCTGGTGTTATGTTTTCCTTAGAGTGACCTTATTTATTGTCCAATCTTTTGGGGACTGAAAGGCGGCATGGTAGGTAGTAGGCACACACTGGCGCTGCCCCAGGATGTGTGAAATGGGGGTGGCCAAGCATTTATTTCTCCCCAGTCCTGAGCCCATCACAGGGCTCCTTAAAGCTGTGTTGAGTGTTTTATCCACAGTCTCAGAAGACGTGGTCAGCAAAGCTCCTTGGCTTTATTCAGAGAGAAACTGAATCACAAAACCATGATTTACAAAATCCCAGAGAGGAAGTCACAGGTAACTTGGGGCCAGTCCTCTCCTCGGCAGGCTCAGGTAATACAGAGCTCCCTCCATAGAGCATCTGCGAGCAGAAGCTAAGCTCCAGGCCTCCTGGGGGGAGCTTGTGGTAAAGAAATAATAAAAGAGCAATATCCAGCGTTCACTGAACCCATACCATGTGCCTGCCCTAAGTCTTTTACTTGTAGTCTTATTTTTTTTCCTTAAGGAAGGTGCAATTGTTACAGAAACAAAGGTTCAGCAGACACATCTTCCTCTGCAGCACAGTGGCTGGAGCCCAGCGGACCAGACACCTGCCGTCCTGCTCCCAAAGGTGTGGTGTGGTAACACTGGGTGTTCGCCATTTAGAAGTTTTCTGGCAATCTTCAAAAAAGCAGTGAACATCCATCACCTCCCAAGTATGTTCCATGCACCAAAACAGGCAAACCAAAGAACCCACACCCTCAGCTTGCCTCAGCACCTCACCCCTTAGATACATACAGACTAATCACTAATTGTGCAGGAGAATGAATGAGCCACAGGGAGGCTGAGGGCCAGAGTCAAGTCAGCTGGGACTTCAGCGCCCCCCCCCCCGTGGGGGGAGGGGAAGACTCCTGCAGATGGTACAGCAGGGAGAATGGGCAGGGAGAGGGAGAGAGAGAGGGAGAGAGAGAGAAAGACAGAGAGAGGGAAGGAAGTGGGAGAAGGGAGAGGAGAGAGAATGAAACAGGCATTGATGGAGAAGTGTAGAGGGGGATAAGAGAGAGAAGCAGGAAGAGAAATAGAGAGGAGGGAGGGGGGAGAGAGAGTGGAGGAGAAAGAGAAACAGATTGAGAAAGAGATTGAGGAAGAGAAAGAGATTGAGAGAAAAAAAGAAAGGGTGACATAGATAGATCTATATAGGCAGATAGATGATAGAGCGAGGCAGCCAAACAGGTTGAACAAAAGTCCCCCTCTGGTCCCTGCCCACCCCTGTCCGGCCACCACCATTTTGTTGCCTGGCCCGAGTGTGAGGTGCTGGCCATTCCGGAGCCCCTCAGAGAGTGGCGCCTGTCCCTGGGGTCTAGCTGGGGGACAGCCCCCAGCGCCCCAAGCCTGACTCGCTAGGCTGCACAGACTGCATCTCACTCAGTTTAGACCTCGTTTCCTAAGAGTTCTGCAAAATGGTGTCTGCCGGTGTTTACACTGAGGCTGCTGCGTCCCGGAGCTGAGCAGGTCAGAGCCAGCGTGCGTCCCTACGAGCTGGCTGCTGCCCGAGAGGCTCTTATCTCCACCTTCTCATGCATGTCCTTCAGGTGACCTATGCTATCTGGTGTCTCCGGTTGCTACTCACATTAAACGTATCATTGGAAGAAAAAAAAATCCCTAATGATTGTGTAAATACTCTTTACCGTAAATATTAAACTCAGATGCCCTCTGCTGGGCGAGATAGGGAGGGGCATCAGCCAGCGAGGGATGGCGCTGGTGGCTGGGGCCGTGAGCGAAGGTGTCCTGGAAGAGAGGCTGTGTGTCTGGGGACTCAGAAGAAAAGCCACCGTACTGGGCAAAAGGGGCAATCGGAGCTCTTTGAAGTGAGGGGAAATAAGAAAACAAAACTGAAATCGCTTACAAGTAAGATCATTCATTTTAGGAAAACGGAAAATTCCTTCAGCTGGATTAATTTTTTCCTACTGTTACTAACATTGTTAAGTTTGGCAGGTGGGAGACAATCAGGAAAAACAACAGAGGCACTTCCAACTTTTTTATCAAGACAAAAGGTTTTGGGTCTCAGGGAAGTCTTGGCAAAGACTGGTGGCTCTGGGGGCTGCTTAGAGCCGATGGCCAAGTTCATTTTTATTACTAAATTATATTTCCCGACCAGAACCTGATGAGAGTGAAAGGGGCTGCTATTAATGATTATACCAGGTCAATAGGTGTAATCCAGGAATGTCCCAGGCAAGTCAGACAGTCTAGTCAGATTGTCCCAAAATAATTTTCCACGATGATAAAAATGTTCTAGATCTGTGCCAACCAATATGGCAACTGCTAGCCATGTGTAGGTGTTGAGCATTGAGATGTGGCTAATGAAACTGAGATGAATTTGTAGCATCCTTTCATTTTTGTTCATCTAAATTTATATTCAAATATTTGCATGTGTCCAGTGGCCAGTGTGAGACAGTAGGGCTCTCTAGTCATATGATTTATAGGAAAAGACCAGAACCCTGGATTGACAGCAACTAAGGCCCCAGACGTAGGACTTGCTGAGCAAAACCCTCAAAAAAATTTTTTTTGAATTAAAAACTCAGTAATCAAAAGTCACCGTGATCTGTTTCCATAGTGCCAGGAATTCAGACCACTTCCCAGAGACTTCCAAGAACTCTGAGAAACACCGTTTTGTCTGGGGAGAGCCAAGAACCCAGTGACATTTTTTATCAAATGCTTAAGCCTAACCCCAGGATTTGAGCGTTATGACACGGGGCACTGGGACCAGCAGTTGGAAAGAGTAGTTGCCATTCATTTTCCAGTCCTTTCCTGGTGGTGTCCTGAAGGCCAGGAGAGTTTCCATCTGGTCAGGAGGGACCGCTTTCATTGACAATTTCTCTAAATTTCTCCTGGTGTTAGAGATTTGGAAAGAGGTGTTTTTGTTTCTAATTATATATTCCTGGGTAATGTCATTCAGTCCCCAAACACCCAGTGGGACTATATTGAATCGGGAGAGACAATATGCTAACAAGTTATCTTGAAGTGTCAGAAAGAAATGATGAAAAACAGTACAGTTTGGGGAAATGTTTTCCAGCCTGAGTTCTGGTTTTAGCAACTGCATTGGAAGAGATAAGATACACATGGCTTTTATTGAGGCAGTGGGATCTCCAGGGGACATGAGGCAGGAGAAAAGAATCGAGCTGAAAACATCCAATCATCACATATTCACTGAGAAACAGATTACAATATGGCAAAGGAAGCTCTTTAAGGATGGGCTCCTACAGGGACCGCTGGAAGGAGCAAAGATTCAGAGGGCTCTGGGACAACTTGACTTCAACTCAATGGTATTTGAATAATCTGCCAGAGAGAGAAAACAGATATAGCCCACACTGTCACATTTAGCGCCGAAACTCTCAGTTTGATTATGAGTAATGTTCAGCCATGCCCGGAGGTCAGGCCTACACTCACTCAGAAACAAGTGGGGAATTGAAGCAATTATTCAGATATCCACAGACATAGCTACTGGCCAGGGCTGCATCCCCAATTTAGCCCCCAAACAGTAATATGATTACAAACCATTTGCAATTTGTGGAGCTATCTTGAATTGATTCGGGAAGGGCGATTACAGAAAAATCCAGAATGTCAGTGGGAACGCATTCAGGTTGAGTCAGACAATCAGAGTAAAGCGAGAGATTGAAAGCTTTTCACTGCCATCTTGCTTTCAGTCAAAATGGAACTAAAGATTTGGGTTTAAATTTTTCAGATGGTTCAGGTCTCTACATCACTGTTTATGATACGCACAGTTGGTAAATTTCATGATTGCATTTGGGCCAAAAGGCAGAAAATGGTGAAATAGCACATTAAGATTTTTGAGATATAATGAATAAAGTAATAATATTTACAGCTGTCCCTTAATTAATCTTTCCCTACAATTTCTGGTGGGTTAGACAAGGGTGGGGACAAGTATCCCCCCCAACCCTGTGGTTTAAAAAGTAGCTTGGAATAGAATATACTTTATCTGCCTGTAAGAGAAAACCCAAATACCAGCAGCTTAAATAAGAGCTATTTTTACCATTCAGTAAGAATCCAGAGGTAGGTGGTTGCTGGTGTTGGTGTGGTGTGGACTTTAATTAATGGCAGACTTTTTGGCCTATTTCGTACAGTCACAGAGCAGAACAGGAGAAAGGGAAAAGGGATCACCTGAGGGTTCACCTGCTCCCCTCACCCCCGTGAGCTTTTTGGGAAGCCCACCCAACGACTTCTGCCAGCTCATTGACCAGAACCATGTTAAATGACCGTGCCTGGTTGCAAAGGATTCTGGGGAATGTAGTTTTCAAAGCTGACAGTCTTAAAGCTACACCCTGCCCCCCATTAAGGTTTTTGTTCTGTTAGTAAGCATTGAGTAGATTCTACCACTTTAAAGAATTTTAAAACAAAACAAAAAGTTTTAATGTAGTTTTTACAAAAGTAAACTTAACTCAATAGTCCTTATGAACAACTTTTGTTTATAACTAATTGCCATAGAATAAAACAATGATCATTCATATTATCAAATATGTTAAGAAAGAAAACCAGTTAGTTACGGGGTGTGTTGTCAATGTGTGTTCTTCATGAAAGTGGGTTGCGTTCTTACTGGAGGGTCTTCAGTATATTTTTCCTGGGGGTTTAAATAAATTAGGTATGACTTTGTCTATTAGTAGCTCAGCCTCTGTCTGTTCAAATCTGAGCTGTGGAGAATAGTCCTCGGAACTAAATAAAGCGCTTCAGCAGGACTTTCTTCAGCCTGAAAGGCACTGTCAAGAGCAAGTTCAACTTCATTAATGATTTCAAGATAGATTTATTGAGCCAAAGGGAAGACCTCTCTTAACAGAGTGTGTCTACCTTGATTTAAGTAACTAAAACAGTCATGGCATTTGAGTGGTGGTTAGGTCAAGTCTGAAACAATTTCTTTGTGAGTCAGCCATTATTAGTGAAGAAGAAAGGAAGGGGGTGAGGGCAGGTGGTGTGGGTGGGGAGGGGGCTGTGTCACACAGGGTCCTGAGTGGACATGAGCAGATTGGATTTTAGCCTGTGGTTCAGAGGTTGCAAACTCTTTCAGGACCAGGCAGCAACATGGTGCATGAGGCTGGCTGGGGTAAGGAATAGGGAAGGGAGCAAAGTGCCTAGCTCCTCAAAGCCCTGGTCATGACTGGGCTTGAGCCAGTTGATTCCATGTAACAACTTTTTTTTTTTAATCACTAATTACCATGTAATAAAACAATGACCATGCATATTATCAAATATGCAGACCGAGGGCTGTCAGCCTGTCAGATCTTTCAAGAAATATCTGAATCCAATATCTGAATGTTCATATAAAATCTGATTTGATTATGTTGGATCAAATTTTATATTGCTGGGCCAAGCGCTGATCAGATGGTGTCCACCATTGGCAATTTTGTTTTATGGGCAATACGGCACCAGTAAGGCTGTTTGACGAGGGTCCCTGCTCCTCCTCCTCCTCCTCCTTTGTTCTCCTCATCAGCCATAGTGAGTATGGTCTAGAATGGAGAGGAGGGTAGAGCATTGGTGGGGGTGAGGGAGAGCAGGGAGGTACCACCTGGTGGCAGGGAAGCCAGTTAGGATGCTTGAGGAGCAGCCAGGGTGTGACTTGGCAAGCGCTGGAGTGAAAGCAATGGCAGTGAGGACAGGAGGGTGCTGAATTCAGGAACAATTTCTGAGTTGTGGATTTCTGTCAGGTGGAATCAGAGGCCTAGTGACTGATTGGATAAGGGGCAGGGCCACTTGAGGAAAAGGGGAGTTTGAGGAAGCGAGTGACTTTGTTTGGAATAGATTCTCCCACCTGACATATTGGCAATAGAATCAGCCTCATAGGTGTGTTGTATGGACCACATGGGATTAAAATTCTTTTAAAATGTATTCTCTTTTTAATTGAGTTTATTGGGGTCATACTGGTTACCATTATTACAGAGCGTCCATACACTGTATTGTGCGTGCACCCCCCCAAGTCAAGTCCATCTGTTTATCCCCCCCACCCTCCTCCCCCTCCCCCACCCCACCCGGCAGCCACCGCACTGTTATCTGTGCCCATGAGTTTTCTTTCTTTCTTTCTTTCTTTCTTTCTTTCTTTCTTTCTTTCTTTCTTTCTTTCTTTCTTTCTTTCTTTCTTTCTAAAATTGATTGTCAACTCTTAAAAACTATGTGCATTTACACACAAGTTTAGATTTCTAGCTCCTTTTGTAAAAAAAACCCTGTGAGTATTAGGCACAGATTCCAGAAAGGCAAGGACGGCTGAAGGTGGGGCTGGGTGGGGCTGGGTGGTGGGGGAGAGGGAGTTGCGTGGACTCGCAGGACTTTTTTTTTTACCCACTGGGCTCCTGTAAGTATTTGAGTCTGTGACCCCCAAGGGAGCCCTTGTACCAACCATAGGAGTATATGAGATGACTCAGAGTAAGACGTGAGGGATTCCAGGCTACAACCACATTTCAGGACAGAGGTGGGGAACATTGCAAAGGGGGGTTAGAAGAGATAGGCTGGGAGGATGGGAAAGCTAGAGGAAGAAGCGGAGCAAGGATAGAAGCGGCTGCCCGCTGCCCGAGCCGCTGGAGAGCTCAGTAGTCGAAGGATTGAAACAGGCTGTTCATGCGGATTTGTGCGGTCCCGTTGGAGGCGTGATTCAGCAGTATTTATTAACAATAAGAGAAAAAAGTGTACCCTCGATGGCTTGGTGGTCCAATGCTCTGGAGCCACCCTGGAGAAGTGAAATTCCCGCAGACGTGCTCAGAGAGACAGGTAGAGTACTCCTTGACATTATAGTGACAAATTAGAAACGCTGTAAGTGTCCACCAGTAGATCCAGGCAAATAAAAAAAAAAAATCCATGGTATATCTGTGCTGTGGAGACCAAAGGATTACTTAAAAAGTTAAGCTACACAGAAAAACTTCCAAACAAAGCAAAGACTACATAGCAGTATAGCAGTAGTCTTATATTTCTCTTCTCCCTCCCTCCCTTTCTCTTTCCATAGGCCCTGAGGATCCCTCACCACACTGAAAAACACCAGATGCGCTTGCTGAAGGAGAAAAATTTCCAGATCAGGAATATAAGTGGTGAAAAGGGAATCTACCTTTATCCTTAAGTTGTAAATTATTTTAACTGGGATATGCATTTCTGTAATATTTGTGCAGGTGACAATTAATTGAGAGCATAGGACACCATGTTTGGCAGTTTACAGGGTCTGTCTCAGCAGAGCAGTGGCAGTGAAGAAAGGGTTACAAGAAGAGCCTGTGTAAATGAGAGGTGAAGAGTGGGAATCCAGAAAGAAAAATCTCCAGAAAGAGGAACACCAGGTGGCAGGCAGGGTGGTGGGTGGGGAGAGAGTCAGGGAACATTCTCTGTTGGTTTGCTTTTTAACTGGGTGACTGAAAAGCTCAGTGTAAGGGCGTTTTGGCTTCTCCTACAGCTCATTGTTTATACAGTAGAGCATGGGGTTTGCTTCTGAGCTGAGAACACACCTATAGTTTGCATCTCAACTCTTCTAATGTAGAAAAAGCCAGATGGATATTGATGGGAAATTAAAAGGGTTTGATTGATGGGATAGGACTAATGATTATTTAAAGGTGAAACATTCATATGGGGGAAATGTCTTTTGAAATAGGATACAAAGGAATGTCCACCAATGGAAATATGATTCAATATGTTTTAATGACCACCAGGGCAGACCATTAGGTAGTTATTAAAAAATCATGATTTTTCCCTGGCTGGGTAGTTCAGTTGGTTAGAGCATTGTCTCCATACACCAAGGTTATAGATTCAATCTCCAGTCAGGGCACACACAAAAAACAACCAATAAGTGCATAAATAAGTGGAACAGCAGATCAATGTTTCTTTCCCTCTCTCTAAAATCAATTAAAAAAAATTTTAAATGATGTTCTCCAAGTATTTTTAAAATTTTTTTATTTTTAGGTGAGAGGAGGGGAGATAGTGAGGCAGACTCCCCCATGTGCCCTGGCTAGGATCCACCCAGCAACTCCATCAGGGACCGATGCTTGAGTACCAAGCTATTTTTAGCACCTGAGGCCGATGCACTTCAATGGAGCTATCCTCAGCATCTGGGACCATGCTCAAACCAATTGAGCCACTGGTTATGGGAGGGGAAGAAAGAGAGAAGAGGTGAGGAGAAGCAGATGGTCACTTCTCCTGTGTGCCCTGACTAGGAATCGAACCTGGGATGTCTATAAGCTAGGCCGATGCTCTATCCACTGAGCCACTGGCTAGGGCCCCAACTTTTATGGTTCAAAACACAGGAAAATGCTAATAATACAAGATTTCATCTAAAAATGCATGCTACAAGACTTTTTATGCAGTTGAGTCCAATAGCACTAACAAAAATAAGTATCTTTGCATAAAGAAAAAAGAAAGACAAGCACTCAATTATTAACAGTGCTTCTCTCTGGGTGATGGGGAAATTGGTTATTTTATTTTTCATGCATTTCTGTTGACACAACAATTTTCTACCAAAAACATAATTGCTTTTATAATTCCCCAAAGGAACCATTTTTAAAACTGTAGTTTGAAAATAATTTATAAGCAAAGACAGCCAAGGAAGGATTCCTGTTTGGCAAGGAATCAGGGAGCCAGGCCCCAAGCAGCCTTTTGGAGACTTTCTTTGCCTTTTACCCAAATGTCAAATGTCAGACTTTGATACAGTTAAAAGGGCCTACAACTATAATCAACTTCCCAAACACTGGGTCACAAATGTTAACATCTCCTGCCTCCCAACCTAAGAGCTGCTGCATGTTCTTAAGTTGACAAGAGAAAACACAGAACTCAAGTGGGCTGGAGCCACATGCTTGCAACAGAGGTGTGGTCCTGTCTCCTGGCTGACCCCGACGGTGTTCTGTGATACGCAGAGAAAAGATGTCACCTCCGCTTCCCGGATCCCCCTCCTTCCCACCAATATGGCAGGGAGCGACGCAGCCTCATGATTAAGCCTAGAAACCTTGGAATCAAACCAACCCGGTGGAATCTTTGCCCTTTTACTTCGTAGTTCTGTGGCTTCCGGCAAATTCTGAGACTTCTTTGTACTTGAGTTTTCTCCTGTGTAAAAAGGGGATGAAGCCCTGGCCGGTTGGCTCAGTGGTAGAGCGTCGGCCTGGCGTGCGGGGGACCCGGGTTCGATTCCCGGCCAGGGCACATAGGAGAAGCGCCCATTTGCTTCTCCACCCCCACCCCCTCCTTCCTCTCTGTCTCTCTCTTCCCCTCCCGCAGCCAAGGCTCCATTGGAGCAAAGATGGCCCGGGCGCTGGGGATGGCTCCTTGGCCTCTGCCCCAGGCGCTAGAGTGGCTCTGGTCGCGGCAGAGCGACGCCCCGGAGGGGCAGAGCATCTCCCCCTGGTGGGCAGAGCGTCACCCCCTGGTGGGCGTGCCGGGTGGATCCTGGTTGGGCGCATGCGGGAGTCTGTCTGACTGTCTCTCCCGGTTTCCAGCTTCAGAAAACTACAAAAAAAAAAAAAAAAAAAAAGGGGGGGGGGATGAAGATCCCCACTGCACTGGGTCCCTTTGAAGATGAAATGAAGTAAAATACGTAGAGTGGACACATAGCAGTCATTGAATCGGCGGTCTTATTCTCAGGTCACCTAAGGTTATTTCTTCTCACCCCATCTTGTGGCCATCATTCATGGAATAAAATAAGAAAGGACAGTTTGGAGAGGAAGATATTCCTGTTAACCTGCAGATTTTTTCTGTTGAAAGCAAAGTTACCCAATTCTATGTTGTAATCCATTGGGAGCCAATGACTCAATTTGTGGGGCACTGTGACCTTCTGGGCAGTGTGCGTAAGCCCCCTTCAGGTGCATGGGTCAGTTTCACATCGATTATATTATTCTGTCATGTCTTATTCTAAGCTGTCCTGAAAAAAGGCACTTTCTGCCACCTCTTGAGCATCCACACTAATCTAAGCTACCATCTTCTCTCAAGAAGTGGCCGGGATAGCTTTCTCATTGACTGTTCTTCCCAATGCGCTTTGGAATCAACCTGAACAAGAGAAGAACCAGTCTAGACAGAGTAGCATTATGGGTGGGAGCCCAGGAGGTTTGGGACTGAACCCTGCCTTGGTCAGTCTCTAATTTACCGATGGTTACAAGGTAGCAAGTGGCAAAGTCACTTTTCACACCTACAACTGATGGAGTCTGGAGACCCCACTCTGGACCACCAGGCTTGCAGACCCCATCATTGCTGGGAGAAGTTAGCATCGGTGTGCAGCGGGCTATCTCACTCACGTGCACTGCTGACTCAGCTTCCTCTCTGCCTTCCCAGAACCGTGCAGGAAGAGTATCCACCCAGCTCATCATAAGATTTCGGGGCTGCTGCTTCAGGAAGCATAATAGGTAGCTGAAAAAAAATCCTTCTCTACAGCTTTTAGAAGCCAATCTTTGAATTAACCAGAGGTCTGATGACAACTTTCCTTACTAAGGGTGAATTTGTTGGGTTTTGTTTATGAATACATCAAAATACTCATATCTTTTATTGATCTGTGTTGGGTGATTTGTGAGTTTTAATACATTTTTTTTGAAAGAGTGAAAAGCAAAGCTTCAAATGAAAACAGGATCACCCCATAATCTCATCACCCTGTGGAGTTCATTTTATTACAACCCAGTCCTGTGGAAAGGACCCCATTTCACTTTCATGCTTTTGGGCCTCCTTCCTTCCAGCCTACTTAATGGGAAGAGAGAAGTGGCTTAGTCAGGGCTCGCGCAATGACACATGAGATATACCGGGGTCATAAAAACGATAATCATTCAGCTTATACAAAAAGAAGGGGGGGTACATATGATATAACTATAATATAGCATTATCTCATATACAATATAGTTATAACTAAGGAACACAAAACATAAAATAAAGCAGTTTGCTTTGGGTTGGACAGTCAGGATACATTTTTATCAAGCACCTACTATATCTTTCATAACTATGAAATGATCATTATGAAAAACATTTGAAGGGACAGTTTAAAATAAGATTGAGTCAGGGAGATGGGATTATGACGGACTGCTTTACTTTTATTCTCCCCTCAGGTTAAAAATATTATGGTTGCATAATTTAAAAAGAACCCAAATGTTTGAAAGAGCAGAATGATAAAAGTTGCAACTGCTAATTTTGTGCTGACTTGCCCCGGAACACTGCCCTGAGCAGTCTGTGTAAATTACCTGATTTACATCTATAACGGTGGTAGTATCAATAGCGCCAGTCCTGTTTCACTCTGAAGAAACTGAGACATGGTATTTCTAATCAAGCTCAATGTCTTAGAACTAGTTTATAGACCTCAGTTCCAGAATGTTCTTAGTTACGACTCCAAACATATCACACAAAGGTACATGACCCAACTATGCCAGTGGGATTTCCTACGATGTTGCCTTGTTATTTGCCTTTGGAGTGGGGGCTTCTTTCTCTATTTGTCACCTCCCAGGCCCAGACCCAGACCCACAGCTGATACTCAGTCGGTTGATGAATAAACTGATCCCAATCTGATAAAAGAGGCCAGGGATTGGGTTGACACTTTATTTCTTCAGAAGTGTCTGTCAACTTTGTGGGACTTGCATAGAGTGTTTTTTTTTCCCCTGTGTCCACCATTCCAAATGAAAACAGAGGATGCCAGCCCAGTTCATGAGACAAGCAGACACTTAAACTGAGAAGTCACTGATTAAAACAGGAAATTATTTCACTCTGGGAATATTCTGGAAACCAAATTTGAATAACTGCTTCATGTTCAGTTGGACACAGGTTCACTCCCAGATTGACTCACACATGTAAATATCCCTGACTACCTTGTGACTTTCACACGCACACACGTACACACACACACACATCTTTCCAAAAAGCTAACTGTGCATCATGAATCAGTCACTCTTGACTTCAGAGCAAATCGTTCATCATCAGCCTTGACTCCTCTTTCTCTCATACCAGCATCCACTCCAACAGGAAACCCTGCCTGTCCCCTCTTCTAAAATTGAGACCCATTCTATCAGCTAGCACATGTCAACTTTGGTGAATGTCCCCTGAGAAGGAATATATATATATTCTGCAGTTTTGGGTTGCTTTGTTCTATAAATGTCAATTAGGTCAAGTGTGTTGGTCAAAAACTTTCTATTCCTACTGATGTATCTTTGGGTTTTTTTTTTCTAGTTACTGATTAGAAGAATGTTAAAGCCTACATAATTGTGGGATTTCTGTATTTCTCCTTTTAGATCTGGTGGTTTCTACTTTACATATATGGTACCATAGTAGCAGGTGTTAGCAGACTTAGAATTTTTCTGTCTTTCTGGTGGAACTGGCTCTTTTTTGTATTATAAAATATCTCCCTGTACTATATATTGCTTCTTAGCTTGCAATTGCTTCATCTGGTACTAGAATAACTAATAAACTTTCTATCCTTTTCTTTTCACCCTTTTCGTATGCTTATATTTAAGATTTGCCTCTTGTAAGCAGAATATAGTTAGATTTTTGTTTTTTTTCATTGAGTATGACAATACCTTTTAGTTGGAGAATTCAGCCCACTTAATGCAATTATGAACATTGCTAACACAATATTAATATATTATTAGCTGTTTTCAGTTAGCTCCATCTGTTATGCATTTCCCTTTCTCTCTTTTATGATCTTTTACATTAAAGTGGTCTTATTTTATTTTAGACCATTCCATTTTTCCTCCTATTAGCTTGTTACTTCCATATTTTTTTCTTCTTTTTTTTTAAACACCCTACAGAGCACAATTGTGGTCCTTAATAGAGTCTAATAAAATTAGTGCTGTTACTACTTCTCAGGCAATGAACTTAGGACATGTTTAATTCCCTGTTCTTTCTTGCCTACCTTTTGTGCTCTTGCTATCATATACTCTAATTCTACATATATTTTAAACCCCATGAGACATTATTATAGTTTTCATATAGTCACTATTTGTTTAGACTTGCTAATATGTGTATCCTCCTGCTGCTCTTTATTTTTTCCTTAATTTTTATTCTTGCATCTGAGACCATATTTTTCTCTCTAAAGAAATTTCTTCAGTCTTTGGTTTAGTTAGAGTCTGTTGGTAATGTATTCACTCAGTTTTTGTTTGCCTGAAAATGTATTTCTTTCATCTTATAATTTGATGGATACTTTTGACTGGGTGTAGAATAATAGGTTGGCTGTTATTTTTTTTCAGCTCCTCCCCTTTTTTTCCTAAAGAGTTTTAGCTTCTAGCTTCTATCAGTTTCTTCTGAAAAGTCAACTGCTAGTCTCCTTGTTGCTCTTCAGGAGGTGGGGCAACACCTAGAACAGAACTGTGTCTCTGTTCTAGGATGCCTTCTGAACAATTTTTTTGTATAGCCTTTCTAGTTCTTGGTAGGTGAGATGCAACTAGCTACTTGACCAACTTTCCAGAGAGAAGTTTTATATATTCAATGGCTTGGATTTTCCCCAAAAGATTAGCAGTAGTCTAGAGGCAAAGGAAAGATATGGGGGACAGAATGGCACTTTCTGAAAATGAATGACCCCAGAACCTCAAAAATGGTGATATCCAATATCACATTGTATGTTTCTTTTTATTGTTTATACTTCCCTGACATAACTGCGAACCAGACAGGTAAATCAACTCATCCAATGTCACACAGCTAGTATACTTACTGAGATTCAAACCCATGCCAATAGACTCCAGGGCCACACTTTTAACCACAGAACTATACTAAGGGCCAGGTCCTTTTAAACTTTTCTGATTGGCCCTGGCCGGTTGGCTCAGTGGTAGAGCGTCGGCCTGGCGTGCAGAAGTCCCGGGTTCGATTCCCGGCCAGGGCACACAGGAGAAGCGCCCATCTGCTTCTCCACCCCTCCCCCTCTCCTTCCTCTCTGTCTCTCTCTTCCCCTCCCACAGCCGAGGCTCCATTGGAGCAAAGATGGCCCGAGCGCTGGGGATGGCTCCTTGGCCACTGCCCCAGGTGCTAGAGTGGCTCTGTTCGCAACAGAGTGACGCCCTGGAGGGGCAGAGCATCGCCCCCTGGTGGGCAGAGCGTCGCCCCCTGGTGGGCGTGCTGGGTGGATCCCGGTCGGGCGCATGCGGGAGTCTGACTGTCTCTCCCCATTTCCAGCTTCAGAAAAATACACACAAAATAATAATAATAATAAACAAACTTTTCTGATTATACACCATAGTATAAAATATACATTGACTCTATAGGTACATAATTATAATCAGAACCTAACCTTTCACTATTCACTGTTACCTATAGTGCCTGTAATATAGTGCCCTTCTATTCTATTCTATTCTATTCTATTCTATTCTATTCTATTCTATTCTATTCTATTCTATTCTATTCTATTCTATGCCATCACACCCCACCACATATGCTGGCTCAACATTAATTGAGAGCCAGCATATGGCTCTGAAACTGGTCCCAGTTTCAGATAAGAATCACTGCTAAAGACAAGGACTTACCTTAAGGATTAGTAAAGTACATAGCTCTGATTTGCCAGGGAAAACTCAGAAAGTGAGAAAAAGCACACACAAAAAAAGTAAATAAAAATAAAATAAATAAATAAATGAGAAAAAGAAGCCTCTTATGATTGTTGTTCAGGGATTTTTAACGACAAAATCGTTTCGGGTTGCCCACTTCATACTTCGGCAGTAGGCAGCCTCCAGGAGCTGCTTTAACTTTCAGCTGGCACTGAGCCAGAGGAATTCCTTCTGCCTGTTTGGGAGCCCGTCGTTGTCCACTCCACACAGTGCAGGGACAGCATGAGCACTCAACAGACGTCTGCTGCCCGAGTCAAAGGAAGGGCTGGATAGAGTCTTGGCGGCTCTAATACTGTCTGTTAAGCTCCTGAGTGAAGAAGGCGACCCACTTCCCTCTGGGTCAGCGTCTACAGGAATAGAATATGCTAGAATGGCCATTTTGTCCAGAGTTGCTATCTTAGGCTACTGTGGCACTCACTGAGGGATTAAAGAAAAAAATGTCCCTTCCATTCCAGAATTTCCTGCCCTGTCTTGTGGTTGACTTAAAAACATTTTTCAACTCCCGCCTCCCTCTTTCTCACCATCTCTTTTTCAGGGTTGAAGATGTTGCACATTTGCAAAGGAAATGATTAAGCAAACCCAGAGATCTTGGCGAGGGGACCTGATTTTTCAAGGCCCTGGATTCCTAGAGCTGAAAGAAATCTGCCCGATGAAGGGGTTTGCACAGGAGATTTTCGCCTTAGTCAGGACTGGCGCATAATTTCCTGTTTTTGTATCCTGAAAACTGCTAAGCTACTTGTGAACAACTGGCCGGCAGAGAGGGAGGGGGTGGGGTGGCCGAGAGAGGGCTGGGATCCAAGAAAGGAGGAGAGGGCTGTTTCTCCCTCAGTCCTGGCAGAACTTCTGTGAAAGCGGAAAGGTTTCTTTTAAAGGCAATGAAGTAGAGACTAGAGGCCGTTTCTAGACATTGACGTTGGGGGTTTGACTGGTAAAGAGAAGAAACAAGTTTGAACAGGAGTTTTAATGGGCTGCCAGATACCTAGAGAGCAGTTGAATCTCCACATGTCCCGATGAGCACGAGCATTTATTAGGCATTTACTGTGTGCTAGGCACAGTGCTAACTGCTTTGCCTGGAATATACCATAAATCCCCATGGCAACCCCATGATGTGAGTCCCACTACACCTCCATCCAATGGAGTGAAGTGTGAAGAAGTAAGTGACTTGGGATTCCAACCAGGGCCGTTAGGACCCACAACCTGGGTGGTTAACCACTACTCCATTCCAAGGGTAAAGGAAGTGACAGGGCTGTCACCTGGACCCTAATCTACACATTTATTTATTTAAGATCAGGGTCGGGAATGGGGGGTGGTGGAGCTCACCAAAGTGTCTCCCCGAGTTTTGTTTTCTCTCCAAGCAGGACTTCAGAATGTGCTACCCTTCCCCACCCTACATGATGTTAGGCTCCCTGGCCCCCATAACTGCCCGGCCCTAACGGTAGTTGCTGCTTCCTTCTGTGTCTAACGTCTGGTGGCCTCCTGGTCACGTGCTTGCCTGTCTGCTGTTCTAGCACCTTTAAGAGTGGTGCCCAGATTAACTTCCCTCCATGGAACTGCTTGGCACCAGCTGGGTTTTTCCGACAGGACCCTACGTGAGACACAGACCCTGAGACGAGAATGTGGATGCAGACAGTTTATTTGGGAAGCGACCCCAGGAAGTACATGTGAAGGGTGGGGTATTCATGAGTATGTTACTACTGGGGCCAGCTAGGGTTCCGTCTGGGTGGGGACCCCTGTGGGCACGTGGATAAGACACCTCGACATTGTCCTACTGAGAAACGGGGAAGCTGAGATAGTTATCTGCCATCTTCCATCCTTCATTGGTTGAGGGATGCCCCAGGGACATAAATTTTCAGGCATTTCCAGAATGCCCTTCTTATGGGCTGAGCAAATCCTCATGACCCCTGGAGAAGGCCACCAAGAAGGAAAGCAATTAACAGAGGGGTCTCTGAGGTGGGAAGCTGTCACTGCTGCAGGTGAACTCCCAGGTGGGCCCAAGAGATGTGGTGAGGCATTCACAGCATCTGCTACCATGGCAACCTGGCTCATATAGGTACCCGCATCCAAGGAAAGGCAAAGGCTGTCCCCTTCCCAGAAATGGGACTTGACTTTAGAATGGGATGGACACCAAAGAAAATCAACATTTCTCCCTTTTTTCCTCCCTCTTTTCTCTTACTTTGGATAAGTCGACCAGCCAACTGGTTACCTGGATGGGAAGGGACTGGGGCACAGTCTACGGATGTCCCCAAAACTGGGTGGTCTTTCAGCCTGAGAGAACACACGCATTCTACCTTGGGCTGCCGTCACCTGCATCCGACCAATAATGCTTAGTGAGCACTTATTACGGCTAGGCACCGCACATACGTGCTCTAAACACACTGCCTCATGACTCTTCTCAGCCACTCTCTAAGTACCAGGGTTATTCCCATTCTACAGAGGAACAAACTAAGGCTCTGAAAAGGGATATAACTTGCTCAACAGCTCACAGCCTTGGGTCATAGGTGTGAAACATCTGAGCCGATGAAGCCAAATTCTAAACTCACATTTATAAGCTTTAGTAATAAGCATTCGGGTATCCACAAAAAGGCCAAAGCCATTTAGAGGTTTTAAGTAAGTGAGCATTGCTTATACTCTTCAAAGCTCCTTAAAAAGAACATGATTACACATTATTTCTAATAGATTTTTCAGGTCATCCAATGAAAATTAGTTGAATTGAGTTTATATTAGATCCTAACTGCAGCTAAAATACAAATCTGAATATGTCACTCTCTCACTCAGATCTCTCCCATGGCTCCCTTGGGATATTGCCCTTGGGAGAAAGTTTAAACTTACTCTGAGCTCCTTTCCACGTGTCCTTGATGATCCAGTCCGCGCCTCCTCTCCAGCCTTTGCAGTTTTTCTGTCCTCCTGCAGCCTCACTCCAGCCACACTGAACTACTTGCTCCACTTGCTCTGATGTTCCTCTTCTGCTGGGAACCCCTCGCTCTGCTCTGTGCTTTCCTGAGTTCCACAACACTCTGCATTTCTCTCTCAGACATTATGTCAGTCCTGTCTTTCTGCTTGCCTCTCTCTCCCACAAACACGAAAACATGCCTTTAAGCCCTTAGGTTGAGTTTCATCCATGGCTCCGTGGGGTGTGTCTTTGGGCAAAGTTACTTTTCCTTTTTAAGCTTTAGTTTCTTCATCTGTAAAATGGGCAGAAAACAAGGTAATTCATGTGACGCGCAGTATCTGGCAGAGGCTCAGGTCCAGTTAGCTGTTACCTTTGCATCTTCAGGGCTGTCTTTCTTTTGTTTGTTTGTTTTTTCTTTTTAAGTTGATGTCCATGAAATGGCAGCTCTACCCAGATCAGTGGTTTTCAAATTTTCTTGCGCGTCAGAACCACTTGAGTCCCAAACCCAGCGTTTTTGATCTAGTAAGTCTGGAGTGGGGCCCAATAATTTGCAATTTTACCTAGTTCTCAGGTGATTCTGATCATTTACGGGATCCCATTATAAAAGGCACCTGGCCACCCGGGGAAGGTGGGTGTCTGATTCGAGTCATCAAACACTTGGAGTAAAATGAACTCATACTAGAGGCACCTTAATTCCCAGTGAATGTGGCCATAGAATACTGATGTATCAATTTATCTATTCAGCTGGCATTTACTGAAAATCTATTATGTCCAGGTCTTCTGTGAGGCCCAGCCCACCCCTAACAAAGATCAAGTTGATGCGTTTGTTTTTCCATTCTTATTAGCTTAGTCTTGGTAGCAGCTTAAAGAAGGGGAGTGTGATTGCAGAAATTTAAGTTGGTGTCCTTGCAAAGCCTTTCAGTCATCCTTGTCAGCTTTAACCCTCACATCTCCACACTCACCCAGAGGGCAAGAGGCTTCACCTCCCATTCCCTTCCTGAACAATGGGATAACCATAGTGCCAACTTGATGGAGTTGCTGTGAGCACGGAGGGAGATGGAACATGCCCAGTTTGGCCCTCTTGTTTTAGTTCTCTTCATTAAATTTGACAGCTTTCTACAAGTCAATCAACAAACATATTCCTAAGAGCTGCGTCAGCCCAACCTCCCATTTAGGCAATGAGGGAAAAGGGCCCAGCCAGAGGTGATAGGACCCCTGGTCCTGGAACTCCCCGATGTGGCCAGATTTAAATGACAAACGTCCTACTTGAGAGTTAATTGATTAAGCAATATGTTCCTTCAATGGACATCACTGGCAGAATTGTGGCGGGGTGCTATTTTATCAAGAAGTGATCTTTTGGGGGAGAAAAGCCATACAGGTGCACGCCAGTCCCCTCATTATGAAATGTAACAAAGGGAGCAATTAAGTTTAGTTAGGGAGATACAGCTGTAAATTAGATAATGCATTCAAAAATATTCTATACACTGGGAAGTGTGATAATCTAAGGTGTTATTACTATATATAACCCTTATTTCAGTGAAATTGCATGGGTTGCTCTGTCTGCTAGGGCTAGTTAAAGGGCCAGGGAATGGAGAGGCTCCAATGAGTACCTTTCTGGGGAAAGGAAACAGAGGTGAAAGGGTTAAACTCCTCAGAAAACCAATTTATGCAAAGGGCAGGATCCTGACTGCATTCAGGCCAGCACTAAAGATCTGAATGACAAATGTACTGAATTTGCTGCACTATAAGTGACTTCTTTTCTTCCTAATGAAGCCCATACTTTTCCAGTGGGCCAGGCCACTTTATTTGCACTGAGGGCATGAACAAGATTCTAGATCACAGGGGAGCCTAACTCTGCTCACCGTGGGAACTGCCTTTAAAAAAGGCTTAACAAGGGACACTGGGAGGATGGCTAAAGCCAACCCTTCCCTTCCTATGTCTCTGCAGAGCGCAGTCTCTGCGCTTGCTCCTTGGGTGAGTGAATCATTGAAATCACTTTCCTGCTCTTTAAGGAAGGTAGGCTAGCCAATTGCATTTTTTTAAGCTGAAGATCAATTTGGGACTATTTGACATAAGAAATGGCATTTGTCAGGCTCAGTGTGTGAAAACCTGCTCCCTTCCAGGCTCTCTGAACCGGAGCCAGCAGGACTGGTTTAAAGAGCCAGCAGATTTTAGCCTCTTGGAATCTAATTTAAATCTGGGCTGTTTGCAAACAAACAGGGACCAGCCAGCTAGTGTGTTGTGTGTGTGTGTGTGTGTGTGTGTGTGTATGTGTGTGTGTGTTCCTTGAAGAGGGAAGTGGTGGGGTTTACAACGAAAACCCAAGAACTTCACTTTCTTTCTCTTTTTCCTCCCTTTTGGGCATTTTTTTGGGGGGTATTTGTCTCTTTCCCCAAAATGATGACTTCATGAGGGACCTCGGGGCTGCCGAGAACAACTGTGCTTTTGAACGAATTCTTATATGGATATCAATCAACGAGTCACCTTCAGCTGCAACTGGGAAGTGGAGTTTTTGTTTTTTGTTTTTTTGTTTTTCCCCTAATGGCGGCCATTTCAGCTCAATAGCTCAATTCTTGGGAAAGGCCACTTCTTCTTGACGTTGGAGAGGACACTGTTCCCTGCGCACCTAAAAATAAACCAGTAAACAAGTAAATGAGAACACACACTTTAAAAAGGCACCTTTGCCCCCTT
Organism: Saccopteryx bilineata; assembly: GCF_036850765.1. Taxonomy (NCBI): domain Eukaryota; kingdom Metazoa; phylum Chordata; class Mammalia; order Chiroptera; family Emballonuridae; genus Saccopteryx; species Saccopteryx bilineata. The sequence goes on along the minus strand of NC_089495.1, from coordinate 188,775,501 downwards.
CCCCCAGGTCTCAATTTCTGTTTCAGTTTCAGGGTGATTTTAACGCTTTTGCTAAAAGAACTTCAGCCCCTCTGTGAATCCTGTCCTGAGCTCACTCGAGGGAGTCTGTTTGTTGTCATCTAGTTCAGCACGAGGCATGGAAATGCGTTTTTATTGTAAATGCTCAGAAATAGGCTCTCGACTGAAACAAACAAAAAACCGTAAAACGAAAATCACACAAAACTCAAAAAATGGAGTTTTAACCTGCTTCTTAGGCTACAATTGGATAGAGTTCCCCCCTAGCCCCCCAAGTCGACTCTGGCTTAAATGTTCATGCTTTAGAGAAAACCAAACAAGTGATTTCATTAAAAGATCGCTCTCCTTTTTGGCCAAGGAGATGGGAAACCAGTTATAGAAGCTGTTGGCATGCTTTGCAGGGTAATTCTCAGCAAAGTACCTCTTATAAAAAAATTAAAAAAATTTTTTTTTCTGGGGAGATAGGGGATGGGCAGGTTCCTTCTGTATTAGTGACTCAGTTCCTCCTGGGTGTATTCAGAAAGCCCAGAGCCCAATGAGGTGAAACTTGTCAACGATGCTATCACCTTTCTTAATGGACTGGGGTGGCCCAGGCAACCCCCCTGGTGTTTTGAGACAAAGGAATAACCAGCTGCCTGGTCCCCTTGAATTTTCCCGTGGAGGGCTGAGGGAAAGTCACCTCGACCAAGGGCTTCCCCAAAGGGTTTCCCCCAACCCCCGATTTGCGCTACATTAAACATTTGGACACGAAGTGGCATGAGGTCATTCTCAACTGGCTGAGTCGCAGGTGCTGAGTAATCTCCAGGTTTGGGCAGAAGATCTGAAGAAGCTATCTCCGCTGCAAGGGTCTTTGTTGGAAACCTCGCATCCAGGAGGCCGCAGCGGCAAAGGGCCCCTAACAAGGATTTTTAGAGATAACTTCCCCACCCCAAACACATTTTCTAAATGCCTTCTTGCCAGAACCATGGTTTTATTTGCCTAAAGTGCAGACTTAGGAGAATATATTAAATTTATTTCCGATCAAGGTGTGATGGCTCGGTCACACGTGATGGATTTGTATGAGCCAGTATGTGTGTATCTGTTAGTTACATGCATCTATTTGTATGTATGAATATGAATGCGCGCATGTGTTTATCCATTTCTGTATGCATATATGTGTGTATGTTCATACGCATGAACACATATGCAATCCTGCTTGTAGGTATGAATGTGTGTACCTGTAGTGGACCTTGCCCACGCAGACAGCCTCTAGTTGCTAAGGGATCCCAGCTTCTCAGCACAATGGAAGCTGCTTGCCCTTCTCACCCCCTCCCAAGGTGGCCCATGACTCACCAATAAGGGTACAAAGGCCGCCCCCCCTTGGTTCAAGGTAGCACCAGCTGCGTGGTGCAAGTCATACTGTAGTGCCCCCTGGGGATCATGCAACTCAACTGCAGCTGAGCCCAATGGGCTCAGCTCCTTCCCAGTCCTGTTCTATTCCTCCCTCTCCACCCGAGCCCTCCCTCTCTATATCACATGCACGGGAATGAATCCCTGTCTCAGGCTCTGCTCTAGGCAGCCTGGCCCAGGACAGTGCCTTTATATATGTGCCTGTGTATGTGCGAATGTATGTGCACCCACATACCAGGAAATCTAGGGGATCTGGGAGAGCAGGCAAGCTGAGAGAATAGCATTGATTTTTTTTTTTAACTGGGGAAGATAAAGGCATCTCAGACATAGGATATGAGAGACCTGCTTTAAAAGTGGAAAATTAAAAGATGCTTTAGATGTAAATGTATTTTTTTTATTAAATCAAAGAAAGATACAGTGTACATGATATCCGTCAATCATATGCTACTTTTAAATTACATTTTAATAGATTCACGGTCCTATTTACTCCTCTGTACAAGTATTAAAAAAATCCTCAGGTATTTGAATAAACTTCTGTAAATTTTTATTAACTGGGGTTATGGGAAGGGTTTTATCAGAGCACATCCTGAGAATATTAGGAAATTACAGACAGACTTGAGATAAGTGTCAGAAAGAACAGATGAAGCAAGCCCCTCGGCCATCTGAGAAACATTAATAATGTAAGATCCAAGAGACCACATCTTTGTTAGGGACACAGGATGCACGATTTAATATGGAGCCCCGGGTGCCCCCTTGTGTTGCAAAATAAAGTTGCAACTTCATTTATTCGCTTTTTTTTTTTTAAGTTGTAATCCTTGCCCTTTTCACTGAGCCTCAAAACAGCAATTGTTTTCCCAAATCGTTTCAAGCCCTCTCCAGTCAATCTTGCCCCTCTCGTCAATCACTTTCAAGGACCCTATTTGAAAAACAACTCTTATTCATTCCTTTTTTTCCGTTCCCCACACATTCCATTCCAGGAAATTGGCAACCCCCCAACACAGAGCCCGTGTCCTTTCTCCTTGAAATGTGAACTTAAACAAATGAATTTTCCTCTCTCCTCTTCAAGCTTAGGATGAGCTTGTGTTTACTACAAAGCTAAATTCCTTCCAGTAGCCATTTCTTCCCTGCAACTTACTCATCACTGCCATTTTTCATAACCAGAAAGCATTCCTCCAACCCACCCCCAACCATCGACTCTTCTGACCTGACTAGTGAACCTGCTAAACCATCCTTACAATTATTTACCAGGAAAGATTGGACTAGAGTCGTAAATAATACACCTCGATATACAACAGCTCAGGCTTAGTTTTAAGTAGGCAGAATTTCATTTGATGGCCATCAGAAGAAAAAAATATATACATGGAGTGGATCTGGGGAGGAGATGGGTAGGGAGGAGGCATCTTGGTGGCAGGAGGACTTGGTGGGAACTGTGGCGATTTGTTTACTTGGATTTGCCAACTGGTCCAATGGATACGGGGTCTGTTTGCACCTGAGCATCCAACATCCGCTTTGGTCCCTGGAGAATAAGATAAAGAAGTATTTCCCAATGAAGAGCTGCTATATCAATAACAACAACCACCATTTATTTAGCACTTACTCTGTGCCAAGTGCTGTGCTCAATAAATCCACTTTACTCGCCATCAGATGCCCAAGTTCAATGCCCAGTTATGTGACTTTCTAGCTCTGTGAAATCCTGGACAAATAACTCATTGTGCTTCAGCATCTTTGTCTTTTAAAATGGGGGTGACATGACTCACCTCAGAGAGCTGTTCTAAGGTAGAGTTTGTACTTGTAATGTGCTTAAGAACAGTGCCTGTGGTGTAGAAAACCCTCCACAATCATATCTCACATCAGTCACCCTCTCTCATCACTTTCTAACCACACTGCCCAGTTTAATTTTCTTATAAAATGTATCACATATGAAACAATGTTATGTATCTAACGTCTGTCTCCATCAGAATGGAAGCTCTGTGACTTCAGAGTAATATGATGACATCAATCATAAAACTTTGCACTTGGGGTCTGAGAGTCCTCTTTCGAATAGGATCCTCAGAGATGCTGTTCTGAAGACCAAACCTGGGCCAAGGGAACCATTGCCCTCACTTTCTTCTACCCGTTAGAGGTCACCAATCCCTAAGATACTCCTGGGACAGAGTGATTATGAATGACTAGGTAGGTTTAGGGCAATGTGCTTCATGTAACTGTCCCGCTTTTGTTGCAACATGAAGATTAACCCCAGCTCACGACTAGCATCAGTGTTATTTCCTTGCCTTGTCCTCCTGGCTCAACCCAGATTCCCCTGTGTCCTAGGTCTGATTTCACTTGCTTCTCCTCCTGGTTTATGACTGATCACCTTATCACCTTAGTAATGACCCTTTAGACACTCCTTGTTTGCCAGGATTTACAGTCTCTCAAATATAATGAAACATTTCCGAGTGTCCTATTTTATTCTACCTATATCCATCCGTCCATCCATCCATCCATCCATCCATGCATTCATGTATCCATCAGTCCATGCATGCATGCATCTGTCCGTTTATCTATCCCTCCATCTAGCAAAAACTTATGGAGTTTCTACTAGGTTCTAGCCACCATCTTGGGGAGGACATCACATTTTCCCATGACAGATATAGTCACTGTCCTCCAAAAACCAATAGCCTAGGGGAGGAAACAAAGAACCAAATATAAAGAAATAAAGGACACAAAAGGTTAATTATTTAATGTCTGGCCTCCATTCATCTCCAACTGGGCTTCCCTGAAGGGAAGGAGCAAAGTGTTAGTCACCTCTGTATACCGAGTTCCCAGGTTCAGGTTTAGAGCAATCTCCCTAATTTAAATTCTTCAAGACTCCCTTAGGCCAGTGGTCCCCAACCCCCGGGCTGCAAACCGGTACCAGTCCGTAGGCCATTTGCTACCAGTCCACAGAGAAAGAATAAATAACTTACATTATTTCTGTTTTATTTATATTTAAGTCTGAATGATGTTTTATTTTTAAAAATGACCAGATTCCCTCTGTTACATCCGTCTAAGACTCACTCTTGACGCTTGTCTCGGTCACGTGATACATTTATCCGTCCCACCCTACAGGCCGGTCCGTGAAAATATTTTCTGACATTAAACTGGTCTGTGGCCCAAAAAAGGTTGGGGACCACTGCCTTAGGCCACAGATAAACAGAGATGCTTCTTGTCCCTGTCCCTGTCCCTGCCAGCATCTCCCTGCCCTTGCTTTCTGTCTACCAGTCAGACTACACTTCAGGTCTCTGCTGACTCCCCTGCACACCTGGGTACTGTTCGTCCCACTGCCTGGAACACATTCTGCCTTCGAACCTCCTTCTGTTTCCTCTGTCCACCCTTCCTCTGAGACGGCCTCCCTGACACTCCTCTCAAACTCAAGTCCAGGCCACGTCCTCACCCCCAGGCTGCCCTTACCTGCGTGCCTTCTACCTCCTAGATCTTCCCAGCCCATCAATCCCTCCCTGACTGTCGCCTCTAGGCAGCAAGGCCTACAGCACCTGGCACACAGCAGGTGCTGAATAAATATTGTTTGTCCAATGCCCGGCCAGCTCCTAGCCAATCGACCCCCTCTAGAGGTGGGAAGCACACCCCTGGCAGGAGATCCCAGAAAGAAATGCTGAAAGATCCACCTACCAGGCCCTTGAAGAAGCCCCCGAGGGACTGCCGCCGCTTCTCTGGTCTCTTTTGGGGTTTGTCCCCGTTCTGCAGCGCATTGGCCTCCACCACCACGGGCTCCGCGCCGGCGGCCACTCCTGCGCCTGCACCTGCACCTGCACCTGCGCCCGCACGCGCACATGCGCATGGGGCCGGCTCTTTGGCTTCCTGCTTGTTGTTGCTTCTCTGCTTGTTGGTCTCGGCCGTGGCCTTCTTGTCCTTGGAGGAGCCCTCCTTGCCCTTCTGGCCAGCTCCTACCGGCTCCGGCTCTGGTGGCGGGATGGCCTTCTCCGGGGAGTTCGAGGTCTACAGCGAGTTCAAACACAAGGCATCTTAGTGGCTGCAAGACAACTCTCAATAGCAGGTGAATGAATATGTTAAAACAGAAATGTTCAAATGCTGGACGGTACCTACATTTTCATGAGCCCTGAGTGTAATGAAGGAATAAAAGAAAAAGAAAAATGTGCCAATATTTATTATGGTGCAAGATCACAGTAGGGAACACTTATTTATTCATCTAATAATTCGTTAATTAATTTCATGCTTTCCCAGCAAACATTTTCCTCCTCCTTCTGGAACCAGAACTGGGGTTTTCCTTGGGGAACTGATATCTCTCCTCTCCATCTATTCCTTGGGGTTTAGTTGAACTAATTACACCTCTGGACGGAGCATGTGACTCAGGCCCGACCAATCAGATCATTGAATGAGACTGGTTCAGGACAGCCAAAGACTGCTAAAAACTGAGCTCATCTCAGAGCTTTGCTACAACCACCAGAGAAAGTCTTGCTCCTTTTCTGTTGGATTTATTATTATATATTGATTGATTTGAGACAGAGAGAGAGAAAGAGGAACAGACATTTGTTGTTCCACTTATTTATGTATTAATTGGTTGCTTCCTGAATGTGCAAACCTGCAACATTTGTGAATGGGGATAGCAGTCTAATCAGCTAAGCTACTTGGCCAGGTTCCTTTTATGTTGAATTTAAAGATAAAAACCTGAAGTTTCCAAAGCCAACACCATGTCCAGAAAAAAATCTGCTTGAAAATTAGCTAATAAAGAAGAAAGCTGAGAGATGAAGAGAGAAAGAGAGAACCCATGCACTTGATGGCACTGTGTGTGCCCCTGGATCAAGCTGTTCCTGAAGCCCTCTCATGCTTACTTCTGTTTTGAGAGAGTTTCTGTACTTGCAACCACACGTGACTCTTTTCTTGGGGATACCTGCTCTTTATGTCTATCTTGATTTCTGGTGTGAAACTGTCCTCTTGCTTCTCCAAACAGTGATAAAGAAGATGACTGTTTTATTTATAATTTAGAATGTTCATACTTTCATGCTAAAGTGAAATGTTTACAATCCTACTTGGTTACTACAATTTGGAGGGATGAGGCTGTAAAATCCAAAATTCTAAAAAAAAAAATTCTGGGTAAATTACAGATAACAGAAAAATCCATTAGGAAGTAAAAGGCTTTTTCCACAATTTACTTGAACTGAAACACCTGTAGGGCCAGACAGATTAAAATAAAACCATGACCGAGGCTAGGGGTAAGAATAATTGCATGCAGAACTTATTTCCCCAGCTGCGAAACTGACATAAGGCTAAAGAAATAGTTCTCCAGTGTAAGAAATGCACCAGTCCAAGCAACACTGTCTTTAATGTTAGGGAGACAGTTTGGAGTAGGACAGTTAGGGAGACAGTAAGTAACATTGGAGTAGGGAGACTATGGTGAACTGAATGTCACATGCCCTGTGTAAACAGCTGCCCAGACCTAGTCAAGAGATGCTATGTGGGATTACAGATTTGTTTTTTTCAATGGAAACTTAAAATTGAAAATTTTAAATGCAAAATACAGTATGTCCATTTTTAAATGGTGACATCTAAAGTTTTAAAGCCCTATTCATAGCAAACAACCACAGTACAAGGACCCCTGTGGTCCACATTTGATGTACTGGATATATATTTACAACCTCTGATTCATAAATTTATATACTGTCCCTAGGTCCAGGAATTCTATGACAGAGTGACAGTTTGATAAGACAGAGACCAGAGAACTGTAATTCACATCCATGGATTAAACACACCAATGAGAAAGAAGTGAGAAGGTAGAAAAAAGATTCCCCAGGTTGCTGCCCTCTGAGGGGCAGAATCCTTTGTAGGAAGCAGCATCAGACATCCAGTGAAGCCGAGAAGCCGTTCCACAACCACATGTCCTGAATATTTCTTTTGGTTGCCTAAGTTGTAGCAGATGCTAAGATACAGATGTCCAAATACAACAGCCAGCCAGCCCCAAGTAGACACTCGCCTTCGAATGAGCCAAAGACTCCCACCACCACGCTGCTCAGAAAGGCCAGAAACCAGTGACCCCATTCAGACAGCTCATTAACTATTTTGGTTGCACGGAAGATTGTAAAACACAGTGAGTAGCTAAAAGCTTCGTGTCTGGAGTAAAAGGGACTTGGTTCTAGTGCCGCCACGTCCTTGCTCTGTGGTTTGAAATAAACTGTTCGCTCTCTCAGCTTCCTCATCTGTGTGGGGATACTTAAAGAAATCACACCTCATGGTGCTGGGGGTACTATGTAAATTACCTAGTAACAGAGAGCCTATATGGAATGCCAAACATAAGGGGACCAATCGTCTTGATCTGTCTGGGAGTGAGGGGGTTGCCAGGACATAAAATTTACAGTTTTGAAATCAGGAATGTCCTGGGAAAACTGATCATCCTGGTTTAACATCACCAGAGGTAACTCTTCCGGAGAGACTGTGTAGACCTGAGTGCCGGGTACAGATGAGACATTCAGGAAATACTTGTTGAATCGAGTTTTCCTGTTACATTTAAGTCAAGACCTAAAGGACCGGGAGGAATTTTTCCACATGGAGAAGAGGGAAGAGTATGTGTGAAGCTTTGTAATGAGAAATAGCTAGGGAAGTCTGGCTTGTTCATACTTGTATCTGCGGAGCCCAAGTCAGTGCCTGGTAGCCAGCAGGCGCTTAACTCAGAGATGTTTGAATGAGTGGGCATGGTTGAGGATTGCCCGGAAATGAAGCTGGAGAGAACCAAGAGCATGCCAGCTAAACCCACCACCAAACCGAGTTTACAGGTCACTTACTTGGTAGCTGGAGTCTTTCCCATTTACTTCTTCTGAGTGGGTGATCCCTCCATCCCCTTTCACTGACTAAAATAACAAACAAACAATGGCCTTTCAGCTACCATTAGCACAGCAAGATGGAGAACGCAAAGAAAGTTCTGATATAGGTGGCCATAGTCATTCGTTGTTGAGACTGAGATCAACACAAATGGAAGACCAAATGGAAATGGATTACTTGTGAGTTACACAATTTCCATGTGGTTGGTCTACATCCAGAGTCTAAATTCAAGTGTTGGCCTCCAAAAATAACAACAACAACAAAAGTCTTAAACTCTGGGGTTAGGAATTCTGGGATAAATAAGTGATGATGAAAATACCAATTGAACATATTGAATGAATGACTCAATGAGCGAACAGGTGGTCAAAAGGTACAAACGTCCAGTCATTAGATAAATAAGTACTAGGGATGTAATGTATACCATAATGACGATAGTTACCACTGCTGTATGATACATAGGAAAGTTGTTAAGACAGTAAGTCCTAAGAATTCTCGTTGTAAGAAGAAACATTTTTTTGGCTTCTATTTCTTTTTATTGTACCTTTATGAGATGATGGATGTTAACCAAACTTATTGAAGTAATCATTTCACAATATATGTAAGTCAAACCTTTATTCTGTACACCTGCAACTCATACAGTGATATATGTCAGTTAGATCTCAGTAACATTGGAAAAATAAAAATAGATGAATAAAAAATCAAACCATTGGTAGCCTCCACTGGTGACATTTAGTGGTCCTTCCTTCCTTCCTTCCTTCCTTCCTTCCTTCCTTCCTTCCTTCCTTCCTTCCTTCCTTCTTAATTTCCTTCCTTCCTTCCTCCCTCCCTCCTTCCCTTCTTCCTTCCCTCTATACCTCCCTCCTTCATTTTTCTCTCTATCTCCTTCCTTCCTCTGGGCATAACTCTCTTTCAGAGCCAAATTAGAATAGTTCATGTTGGGTTCTGTATTAAAAGAACCATAACCACAGAAACTTATTTTTTCCAGCTGTCAAAAATAGCAGTGTTCCTGTTTAAAGAGACTAAAATTCTTTCAGAGACTAATACTTTAAAGAACAGTCTGAAGCCTGTTAAGCAATTTCAGAGATTTTCCAGTGTGACACTGAGCAACTCTCTTCATGGAGTTTATTTCTGTTCATGAGTGTCAAAGGGGAAGCATGTCAGGATGTCCAGCCTGCAGTGTGCAGACAGGACCTGGTTGTGACATACAAGCCTGGCAATATTAATAAAGTCATTTTCTATTTCTTTTATTGTGTCATGCATTCCTATAGCTTGATACTCTGAGGAATGTCTGAACCACATCAGACATTTATATATCTTAGATATTCAGGATTCTAGTGGAGATGTTTGGTGGTCAGTTCACATTTCCTTGAAAGGAATGAAAATATGTTTTGATGGAGATCTAGTCCAACCCAAGTTGAAATCCATAAGAAGAATTGAGATGCCCTTTAAATTTAGTGTGAGTATATCAGCAACACTGTTTACCAAATTGGCCTTATTACAACAAATCCAAGGACCCAGGACCTGATAGAAATTTCCAGGATAAACAAGGGTTATGAGTCCAAACTCTGCGCCAAACCAAAAAACACATTTGAAATGAAATTGGACAGTTCAGACAAAATTACACAGTTAGAGGTAAATCTCATTTTTGTGACAAGGATATTCAGAAGACTATGTCCAAGCTTTATGTCAGTGACGTGTTCATTTCTTCCTTTTGCCTTGTCATTTCAATTAAGTGTAATTTTAGGGAATGACAGGTAAGCCCAAGACATAAAAATGATGTTTGCACAGAAAACATTACTAAGAGAGTCACCAACACAGAGTATTGGTTGTTCTATCCCCATTTATCTCCCTAGTATTTGCCAGGGGCACAGGAAGCAGAAAGAACATGAATACAAGGGTGAACTTTAGAATCAACAAAAACTTGAATTTGAGTTCTGGCTTTGCCCATTAGCAGGGCTGTGACTTTGGGCAGATCGCTTAAACCCGGAGTCTCTATGCCCTCATCTGCATAGTGGGGCAGGAGGAGTGTTTGTTTCACAAGGTTTTTATATTAATAAGTGAGTTGATACGTGCGAGGTGCTTCTAGCACAGTGCCAGTCACGCCGTTGGCATGCAATAAACAGACGCCAGCTATTATTATTATTACTATTAATAACTGTGAAGTACAGAATCCCCTTTAAGGGTAGAAAGGAATGCAAAACATTGAAGACAGAAACTGCTCACGCAAATGCTGCTTCCAGAAACCCTTCCTTAAAGAGCAGCTCTATGTTCATATCTAATACTCAGGGAAGAATATGAGATAAAAAAGTTTGGCTAGAAAATGTCTGGTTTAAAAATATATATATCATTGTAAACCACCATCTTTTTCCCCCTCCAGATAGTACATTTCAACAGGTTTTCTTAGACTATTGGATGAAATAAAATCAACAAAGAAACCCCTCTGATTTCATGACTGTCTCCTCATGTGGGTCTTAATTTGCCCAGTATTGAAGCTCACCATCTTTCTTACCTAAGCCTGAGAACATTATTCTAACAAAGCGTTTCTAACAAAACCAATAGTCTAAGGAGACTGGAGGAGGATTAAACGAAAGAATGCATGTGACTTAGTTTGGAGGAGGAATGTACTTTTCAAGTACAAGGTGTTATTAATATTGACAAATGTTAAATCTGTAGCTCTGTATTTCTATCTACCATCTTTATGGCTTCATCTGCCTACCTGGTTTGCAGGTAGATGAATACAGTTCTCTACCCACTCACTTTATAAAAATATACTAATGCTTCAACTACCCAATTACTTGACATACAGTTAAATTAATGCATCTTTTTTTATTTAGAGCATGACAGATGTCTTAGCTGTTCCTTGCAATTATTTTGAAAATCTGTAGGAGCCCAGAGGGCTTTTGTGAAGTGGGATATCTACCTATGCTGAATGTAACATAAGAACTTATGTGGCTCTGTATTTTCTTTTCCTGGAAATAAAGTTATTTGAAATAAAAAAGATATTCTGTCTATTTTTACTTTTAGAAGGTTAATTTCTAGAAAGAGAAAGATCTCTTTAGAAATGAACTGGGCAATGCGTTTATTAAAAATAAAAACTCAGCCAAGAGTTACTTTGTCATGGGATAGTAAATCTATCTGAAGTAAAATTAAGGAAAACAAAAACTAGAAGGTAGAAAATTAATGATCTGATGAATGGACTCAGATTACAAAACAAGGGGGATGCATTTGAAGTAGAGTTTTCTCCTTTCTCTCTCTCTCTATTTTTTGTATTTTTCTGAAATGATAAGCGGGGAGGCAGAGAGACAGACTCCCGCATGCACCCGACCAGGATCCACCCAGCATGCCCACCAGGGGACGATGCTCTGCCCATCTGGGGTGTTGCTTCGTTGCAACTGGAGCCATTCTAGCGCGTGTGGTGGAGGCCATGGAACTATCCTCAGCGCCCGGGCCAACTTTGCCCCAATGGAGCCTTGGCTGCGGGAGGGGAAGAGAGAGACAGAGAGGAAGGAGAGGGGGAGGGGTGGAGAAGCAGATGGGCACTTCTCCTGTGTGCCCTGGCCAGTAATGAAACCTGGGACATTCCACACGCTGGGCTGATGCTCTACCACTGAGCCAGCTGGCCAGGGCTTCTCCTCTATTAAATCAATTATTTTTAAAAACCTATGTTTTGTATAAAAATATCTAAAATCAGTTAAAATATTCTTTTTTTCTCAAAAAAAGAAAAAGAAAAAGAAAAGAAAAATCTATAGCGATGAACCACATACTGTCTCTATTTTCAAGCAGCTTCTTTTTCTTCCTGCATAAATGCAAAGACTTTATTTTGGAAGCCATAAAATGTAACCTAAACGTGTTTCCTCAAAATAATTGCTGAAGCTGTGTCCAGAAGTCTGCACTCAGGGGATATTAACACAGCTGCATAAAGCCAGGTACGATGGTGTTCACACAGGTTAGTGGAGCATGTGTTGTAAGATCCATGGTGTGTGCTCACTGATCATGGCAGACAGTTAAAAATAAACATTTGTTTTGCTAGTTAGTCTTGATTCTCTGTGAGGACAAGAACCACGCCTATTTATGCTCACTGTTGTATCCCTTAGTGCCTCGGATAAAGTGGGTGCTCAGTAATTATTTGTTCAATAAATGAGTAAATGAAATGCAACAAGTTGGAAACAAACCAATCGTTCATCAATAGAGCAATGGCTAATGTGTATGACACACCCAGACAATGTGATTCAATGAAGTTGTCATAATGAGCGAGGTGGCTCTCTGTCAGGGGTTGCAAACTCAAATACCCACAGGGATAGGACCAGGAACATACATGAGTGAGCTGGACTGGGTGTGACAATAGGGAGTCGCGGGGATTGTGGTTAAAGGGGAAAACTCAAGTCTTTCGTGGATTTGAATTAATTGCAACAGTAATAGAATGTTACAATGAAAACAAAACAGAATGCAAGATAAGGATCACTAGGATATCTGAAGTTTTAGGGGAAATTCCAACAGTCACAAAGCTTTGGAGTTTAAACATTAAAAGGAACAATGTCCAAGCTCCCAGGTACCACCCTTTTATTGGGCAACAGGTAAGAACAGGGACATTGTGGGATCTGACAGTATGGGCCCACTGACGTGTGCTTTGAAAAATGTGTCCTCTCCTACCTCTACTGCTATGCTATGGAAAAATCAATTTCAAAGGACTTTTGTTTCCAATTCTGTTCCCTTAACAGTTCAGATTTACCCAGTTTCTACTGCTAGAAAGTATCACCGAGCAATGGGTAGCTCTGGAGGATGAACTTAAGTAATGTGGGACCTCATTAGAATTTAAGAATTGTTTATTTTTATTTTTATTTTATTTTATTGTTTTTTTGAATGGATGGTTTTGACGTCTTTCACGCTTTATTTGGAGGCCCTTGTATTTTCCTCTCTCTTAAAGATTCAATTTATTGATATTTAGAGAGAGGACAGAGAGCAAGAGAGAACGGCAGGAAAGGGGAGGAGTGGGAAGCATCAATAGTAGTTGCTTGTCATATGTGCCTTCACCGGGCAAGCCCAGGGCTTCGAACCGGCGACCTCAGCATTCCAGGTCGATGCTTTATCCACTGTGCCACCGCGGGTCAGGCATTTCCTCTCTTTTAAATGAAGAAGTATCAGATTGGCTATTTCAAAGAGAAAATCATTCTGTTTGTGTGTGTGTGTGTGTGTGTGTGTGTTTATTTATTTATTTTTGTATCTCTCCACTACATGCAGAGATGAGAAAGCGGGGTCACACCCAGAGCTACAATGAGCTCTTCTGGGGATCCCACCTTCAATGTAGATGTGTTGCTAGAAACAGGCCACATGTTCTTTCCTTTCCTAACATCATGTAAAAATTGGTTTCAAAGTCTCAAATCTTGCTCTCCATGTTCAGTGCCAAGCTGCAGAAAAACTGGCCAGGAATATAGATGGTGTTCCAGCCACCGGGCTGCCCACGCCTTACCCTACGCATCTCACTCCGCTGAACCCGGCATAAAAGGAAATGATGCCTGTCAACAATTCTTAACAGTTATTTCTATTTGCTCCCACTCCCACTGACAAGGGTTTTTGTTCTGTTTTGTTTTATTTTGAGGACTAGAAAGAATTCCTGAACAGGTTGGGCCTGTGAAATTAGAGTGGCTTTCTCAAAGGATTCAATTCCCAAATGCTCCTGAAAATAAAGGCACACTCTAATGAAATTCTTGTTTTTCATTAAAAGAGAATTAAACCAATGACCTTCTACGTGTATTTTTTTTTTCTTTTTTTGGTCTTCCGACTGATTTGAGTTTTAGTTCATTACATTATTTAAGTTCTTGGATCTTTATATAGTAGTGTGCTTGAGTCTTATCAACACCGTAGGATGTCTGCCAACATTCTTTCCGTTTTATAGAAACTAAAAGTGTGGTGAAGTCACCAACTCAGTTATACATATTCATTATTAGAAAATTATGTTGTCGTTCCCTTATCTGAGTTTTATCTACAAGTCAGCTTTGTCCAAGCGTGTGGCACCCACATGTCACCTTCAGAATTCTTCCAATGTCAACATGTAACTTTGACTATTTATTACTGAGTCCTTTAACAATGCCAATGTTCTTTCCGTCAACCAGGGCATTCTCAAGGGAAACTGCCTGTTACCGCCACAATAAGAAAAGCACTATCATTTGCCATAAAGAGGAGGAGGACCTTTTAAAAATAAATACAACTAAAAGTACACAATAATAGTAAGTTCTCGGGGGCACAGATTGTCATTTGCCAACACTCAGGACCCAAGGCTAGCTCTTCCTTTGTTAAAAAGGGAGTTAAGTTAGCAGAGGTTAATGAAAGGTTACAAAATATTAGCAATAAACGAAGACTTTCTATAGGATGAAACTCAAAGCCTAAAAGAGAGTGTTCTCACTTGCACAACTCATATGCCATCTACACCAGCGACAGCTGTGTCTCCCGTGCTCGTGACACAGGTCTTTATTCTCAGAAGCTGTCCTAGGGTCTGCCGTTTTTCTGTACCGGGAACACGTGGCTTACCATTTGTCTGAGAAACGCCATCAGGGAGGTTCTTGGTGGTTTGCGTTCTTCTCTTTTGAGCTTTGCTTCTGCGGGTTCGGGTGGGGTGTCTCCCTCGTCGCTGAGATCCACTGTTTGTAAGGCCGAGTCTACCTCCTCAGACTTTACAACCTCTACTGGTGATTCACACACCACCTGGATTATTTCGCCAGGTAATAAGACAGTGAAACAAACAAACAAACACCCCACATTTTCCCCCCAAACATGTTTTTTGAAGCAGGATCTTGGTTGCCCCTTTGTCTGCCTAGTGGCTACAGGTGTAAATCTATGACCGTTTCTACACAGGCACATCTTCAAGAAGGAACACTCATATCACAGAAGGTGCTCTTGTGGCTGATTTCTGAACAGCTGCCAAAAGACTGCCTTGGAGGCAAAATACCTATCCCATGAAGGCACAGGCTTGGACAGGAAGTCCCTTTTGGGGACTGCCCCTCAAAATCTGCTCAGGCCCTGGCCAGTTGGCTCAGTGGTAGAGCATCGGGCCGTGTGGAAGTCCCAGGTTCAATTCCCGGCCAGGGCACTCAGGCGAAGCATCCATCTGCTTCTCCACCCTTCCCCTTCTCCTTTTTTTCTATTTTTCTCTTCCCCTGCTGCAGCCAAGGCTCTTTTGGAGCAAAGTTGGCCCAGGCACTGAGGATGGCTCCATGGCCTCTTTCTCAGGTGCTAGAATGGCTCCGGTTGCAGCAAAGCAACACCCCAGATGGGCAGAGCATCGCCTCCTGGTGGGCCTGCTGGGTGGATCCCGGTCAGGCGTAAGTGGGAGTCTCCCTCAGAAAAAAATAAAAACAAACAAACAAACAAACAAAAAACCTGCTCAAAATCCCTTCCATTCTAGAAGGCCCACCTCTCTGTTCTGCCATAAAGGTAAATTACACCTGGCCTCATGCAAAAATGAGGAGTCATTCCCTTAAGAGTCCAGCTTGACAGATGGTGACCAGGACAACTTTCATTCAACATCCTAGTTCCCTGCAACTGCTGACAGCTGTCTTCTGTGCAGAAAGGATAATGTGAAAGCCACTCCACGAAGGGACTCCACCTCCTCAGTCACCCACTTCCCACCACACCCCAGACCAGTCGTGCGCCATTGTTGTTTAACTGAAGTTCATGCTTTCAGAAGAGAAATGAACTTGGCAATAGAATGCTGGCTAAGCTGCTTACGGCCCCCAGCAAGGTGCCCAGTGACCTCACCGTCCCTTGAACATCTGTTGTGGGAAAGGCTGGCCGGCGATGAATGGAGAGCCCGGGGTCTGATTCACCTGCACTCTGACCTCAACACGTGCTCTCTCACGTGGCCTGCTACCTCTGTGCTGTGCCCCAGTCACCTCTGGGACAGTCCTGCATTCGCTTTGTTTCCTGCAACAGGACAGGGGTAACCGGCCTGGAGATAGTTTTATAATTTTGTTTGTTTGCTCAGGCAGGGATTGGCAAACCACTACCAAACCCACCCTGAGTCTCCACTCAGGGATGGCCTCCAAGCTAAGAATGGATTTTACATTCTTAAAGGGTTGTAAGCATTTTTGTTTTTAAAGATGAAAAGTATCTAAAAGAGACTGTCTGTGGCCTGTGAAGTCTAAACTAATGACTATCTGGCCCCTGACACACAGGTTTGCCGTCCCCGCCTCAGAAAGAAGCACTCCTTGTACGGGTTCTTCCTGGGGCCAGACCCCAGCCACTGCAGGATCTCATTTTGCTGTCAGCGAGCAGGGGAAGGGACCTGACTGACTTATTTCCAGAAGTACAGGAGGCTTGTGGAGAAACCACTCACCTGGCCTGCGGGGCAGAATACACTGCTGGGTTGCAAACAACCCAGATGATCCAATAGAGCAGGGGTCCCCAACCTTTTTTGGGCCACGGACCGGTTTATTGTCAGAAAATATTTTCACGGACCGACCTTTAGGGTGGGACGGATAGGATAAATGTATCACGTGACCGAGACAAGCGTCAAGAGTGAGTCTTAGACGGATGTAACAGAGGGAATCTGGTCATTTAAAAAAAATAAAACATTGTTCAGACTTAAATATAAATAAAACGGAAATAATATAAGTGATTTACTCTTTCCCTGCGGACTGGTACCAAATGGCCCACGGACCGGTACCAGTCCATGGCCCGGGGGTTGGGGACCACTGCAATAGAGGACACTTGGTCTCTGCACTATCCACAGGAGGAGGAAGGTGCCTGACCATTCACAAATGGGAATTAAAGAACACCCCGCAATACGACCTCTCTCCACCTTTTGCTCTTAAACTATTGGACTGACTTCTAGCATTTTTACTCTGTAAGCAACGATCTAGGTGGGGAGTAACAAACTCAAAGTCCCCAGGAGCCATGGAGTTGGCTTTCAGCAGGTGATCTCAGCATGGACTGGCCAGAGAGACGGCTGAAAGGAGGGCGGGGACTCCTGGGAACAAAAGCCCAGTTGTCCCATGTGATGGATGGTATTCCAAGACTACAGCACTGGATCAGTCAAATACAGCATGTTTGTGAGGAGGCTTCACTGCAGGGTCTGTGACCCGGTTCCGGCTCTAGGAAACCAGGCTCAGACCCGAGCCAAAGGAGAGACTGGGATTTGCAGTCAAACGTGGTCATGGATATCCACGACTGGGCTTGATTTAATTCAATTGTGTTTCTGAGAGATAAGCTTCAGCTACAGGAGCCCTGGGGTCAGCCTGACCTGCAGGCAGCTGACACAGTGATTAGGAGCGTAGCCTCTAGCACCAGCCTTGCCTGAGTCTAGATCTCGACTCTGCCTCTCACAGGGGGTCTAAATAAACCAAGGTCCCCATTCAACATTTTTTGTGCCCGTCTTTTCTCATTTTTCAATGGGAACAGCATATACATCACAAAGTTGTTTTCAGAACCAAGTCAGGCAATGCATACAAAGTTCCTGAAACAGTGCCTGGTATACAGTAAGCCCTCAGTTATTACTACTGTGTGTTACTTGTGTTATGATGAGAGCTCTTTACTGGAATCACTCACCATGTGCAGAGATGATACAGATAACTACCTGTGATTGTGTCTGTCATTGTGCAAGGTAGTTTTAGTATATAGTACCTCAGAAATAGTTTCAGAGGCAGCTCATAGCAGATAACGTTATCGCTATCAACAGAGGAAGTATCTGAATGGCTGACTGACTTAGCCAAAGCCACACCACACAGGTAAGTAGCCATTTCAACGAGGGTAAAATTTTCTACCAATAACAGAATATCTAAAGATGACTTAATCAATAGTGATATGGAGCAAAATGTTTGAGAGTCAGAGGCTCTGTGATTGGTTTAGTGGCTCCATAATGTCTCTGAGAGCCGGGGCTCTTTCTATACTTTGTCCCTCTGCCATCCTTGCCATGCTGGACTTTCATCCTTTTATGTGCTACCTCATGGATATATAATAGCTGCCACAGGTCCAGGCATCACATCCTCCACCCAATGTCCTAAGAAGGAAGGAAGATCACAGCTAAAGATTTCCTTCTCATGAACTTCATGTTCCAATCTCCTACCTCAGGTCACATTTCATTGGCCAAAAAGTAGGTCACATTTTTTTTAACACTGAGGCTAATTACTTGTGAAGAAAATGGGATTAGTGGTTTAGGCTAATCACGATGAAATATTTCGGGGTGCAGTAGTTGCCAACCTTGCCTAAGATCAAAGGGAGAAAGGTGTAGCAATGAGAAATGGCCCAGGGGTAAGTAATGAACAGTCTGACTCACTGTCTCTGGGTTCAGAAGTACTCTGTCTCTGAAGAAGCACATTCTTTTGTGTGTGTGCAAGGGCCCGGAGGGAAAATTACTCACAAACTAAACTGATCAGACTGTATGGCAATTCCCTTATAAATCAACTTTATCTGATTGCCACTGGTTCTCTTGCTGTGCCTTAAGGTTGACAGGTAGCAACTCATAAATTGTAGGCCAGAATCCATTCTTAAAAAAAAAAAAAAAAAAAAGAACTCCCAAGAAGTTGGCTTTCAGCAGCCAAGGAAACTCCAGAGGTAAATCAGAGGCACTTAAGCTAAATTAGGAGCCTATTTGCATATAGAGACATAAGAACTTCATTTTTATTTGTGATAGTTTTCCAATTTCCTTGTAGGCCATGGCTTTGGAAAAACTTGTTCCTCATTTAGAATATATGATTGCAGCTGCACATTTTAATGGACATAATGAAAATCAGATTTCTGGTGTGATTTAGAATGAAACCTCCCTTGCTTGGTGTCAGTAGGGGATATTCGATGTTGCACGAAGATACGCACTTTGGCAAAATAGAGCTGCACTTTTTGCCTCAAATATTATACCATGCTTACTCTTAAAATGCGGTTTATCCAGTTTTTACTAGAGCTGTGAGTTTGGAGAACTGACTTATAGCCAGATCGATTTCCTCCACTTAAACTTCATGTGCAACATCATAACATTGGTATTATAAGTTTTTATTTTAGAATCTGTTTTAGATTCTTTTTGACTTGACTTATAACATGATTATAGGATTACAAAGACATTGTAGAGGTTTTATTTTTTTACCCAGTAACTATTCTCCCTCATTCTGCTCACCGTACCCAGTTTTACTTTGGGGAGTTGGTGGGGGACTAGCCCTCCCTAACTTTAAGACTACATGATTTGAATGAAGCCAGCTGAGCTGGTCTAAGTCAGTTAACATGGCCTAGCTCCTTGACCATGTGAGCCCAGGGATGGCAGTATATGACAAATTGCCTTACTTTCCTGATTACATACTCCCCCTTCCAATAAGAGAATTGTACATCTGCACCATTGCTACGTGACTTGCTTTGGCAAATGGAAGGTGAGCAGACCTGATGGAAACCTTGATTGAATGAAAGTTTTGGGCGCTGTTTCCAGGTTCAGACAGGGCACTATTTTCTCTCTGCCATTACAGCTGTATGTCCTCGTCAAAGGGGCTGCTTCTTCATTCTAGATTTCAGTAGGAAGAGGCCAGGAGGATCACCCACAGCCGACTGACAGCTGACGTGCAGCATGAGATAAAAAGAACCTTTGCTGATGATGACTATGAGTGGGGCAGCTCCGTTCTCCGCAAAGGGCTTTGTCACACCTACACAGCCCTGCAGGGGCAGCACGAACCCAGCCATAGGCCACATGCAAAGGAACGTATGTGGCTGTATTTTAATAAAACTTTACTCATAAACACTGAAATGTGAATTTTGTATTATTTTCAAATGTCATGAGATACTATTTTTCTTTTGATTTTTTTTTCAAAATGTCACAACCATTCTTCTCTCAGGAGCTTCATGAACACCAGTGATGGGTTGGAACTGGTCCATGGGCTCTAGTTTGCCAACCCTTAAACTACTGAGTTCTTTCTTCCCACGCTTCGGGCACTGAAGTATGGACAGTACGTGCATTATTCATTTAATTTGCACAAGGACCCTAAGGGGTAGGTAAAGTTATTATGGCCATTGAAGAGGTGGGTAAACTGAAGTCTAATAGATGATACAGCCTGAGGATAACGGAATCAAAATCACAGCTTTTTAAGCTAATGATTAATGATCCCCCCCCCCCAGCTAATAAAAGGCTATTAGAAGATAAAATGTTGAAGCTTAAAAAACAGAAACATTTCTAGGGCTAAGCAATTTAAAGCCATTTTTATAATGCTTCTTTATTTTCTTGAGAAAATATTTTGCTTTATTTCTTGTTGTAAAGTGCCTGGGCCGAGCAAGACCAGGGTTTCGAACCAGCAACCTCAGCGGTCCAGCTCAATGTTCTATCCACTGCACCACCACAGGCCAGGCTTGCTTTATTTCTCTACCAGCTTCTGTGTTTATCTTTGGTACCACTAATTTAATTAATGTTTCTAGTCTGGTTTATATTTCACATGAGAAGGTGAACTACTTCCTGTCTGCCCGCTAGCGACGAACACCACAGCGCAGCGTGCGTGAGACCCGGGTTCTCAGACAGCCTGCTACCCACTGACGTCCCAGGAAGCTTCTCTGCCAGAAATTCGGGGCCACCAAGCTAACTGGTGCTCCAGAGCAAACCCGTGGCTTTCAACGTAAAGGTCGTGGGAAGAAGACTCATGGGGCTCCTTTCAGGTTACCAAATAGTCCCTCTCTAGACGTAGCCAGTAAACTTATGAGAATTTTTAGGAATCATGAGAGATCTGAGCTTTGCTGATGTATGGAGTTTGGAGGGAGGGGGAGATGCAGGGATTGAGGGGGAGGGAAAAAGGGAGAGGAAGGAAAGAAGGAAGAAAGGAAAGAAGGAAGGAAGGAAGGAAGAGAGGGAGGGAGGGAGGGAGGGAGGAAGGGAGGGAGGGAGGGAAGTGGGAAGGGAGGGGGGAAAGGAGGGAGGGAGGGAGGGAGAAAAGAAAAAAGGGAGGGAGGGACGGGAAAAAGTAGGGTGGAGGGAGGGAAGAAGGGATGAAAAAAGAAAAACCCAACAACAACAAAGCAGATTTTGGTGACCTTCTTCCTAACCGGATTATAACTTAGCATTCTCATCTCATTCCACATCGCAGACAACATTTCTGGAACACATTTGGATTTTCAACATCTGTTCAGTTTAAGCAACTAAATGAAAATGGAAACACAAGCCCTGTCCGTGGCATATGAACAGGAGACGCCAAGAAAGAGTGGAACATATTTTGCTTTGGCAAAAATGATAGCGATCAGTTTCTATCTTGAGGAACTGTGGATTCACGCATGCCCACTAATAAAATTTCCCAAAGACTGCCACTTTTTTCAGACTAGACTAGAGAGCCGCCTTTTGGGTCTGAAACACATAAGGTCAACTGATTCATTCCCTGGAAGATGTTTTAGAAAGATACATTCTCACGGTGTCTCATAGGGAGCCAGCACCTTCAGACATGAGTGTACCGTCTTGAAAACTGAGACCATCCCTTTGGAGGACAAAGGCCCCAAAGAGAGTGAGGCTCAACCTGTGTCTCCCAGGTGTAGACCCATGAAGTTGGCTCTCCTACCTGAGACCAACAGTCTCAGCATCTTTCGCAGCATGATGCTCCCGTGCCTGGGGCAACTACCTGTTCTTGGTACCACCCACAGTTAGTCGAGAACCTGGGTCGCCATGCAAATAAAGATGAAAGAAGCAATCAGAGCAGAATGAAGTCAGGGTGCAGTGTCCTTGTCCCTGAAGGAAGTGAAAAGATGTTCTTGTGTTTAGTAGACTCTTTCAGCCCCTAAAGGGTAACACATTATAAAAGCCTGTGCTCTGATTTTGCATTTAGTTTGCACCAATTTAATGGGCATTACAACGATGAATCCAAAGTTATTCCTGTGTGGTCCTTATTCCCGGGAAAGGGTGAAAGAGTCTACTGCAGATGAATGATACTGGGAGCATGCAAGGACAGAGGACTCCAGAGCTGAGATGCCCCTGACCCAACATGCAGCAAATGAGAATGGAATGAGCCCATCATTTCATGCGTCACTTACATTCTCCTCTGCACTTGTGGGGACCGAATCCTCTTTAACTGACTAAAGGGGAGATAAAAACAAAAGCAAGAGTCAGAATGTTACAGAGACTGAGGTTAACAGCCTCCTGGTACAATTCCTGGACACGGCTCATGTGTACCTTGTTCCAAAAAGAATTTGAAGGAAGCTCACACAAATGTAAACAGTATCGCAGGATAATACACATTTTGTGTTTTTCAAAGCGACACAGGGGAAATAAACATCCAGACGCAGCCAGGATACACGTGGAGCGTGGAGAGTGGGCTCTACGGAAGACACAAAGCACAGTCTTTGCTGTGAGTAAGGAACACATGTATCGTGATGTTTTCTGGCAGCGATGGAAAGAGGGAAATACGAGCAGCTGTGCAATCCACGGGCACTGTTAGGTGAAAACAAAGGAGCTTCTCAGGAAGATTCTGGTAGTAGGACCAGAGACGTTCATCCTGTGGTCCTCAGGGAGCAAGCAGACACAATGTGATGAGGTCCTCAGCCTTGTCCTGACCACAGCCCAGGGTCAGCATTAGAAGCTGCTTCCTACCTCAGCCCTCAACAGGGGCCAAGTTCACCACGTCAATGCTCAATTTAGTTAAAACATTTCTATGGAGGGTTAGAGGGCTGGGGACCAACACATCCAAGTTCAAACACTGTTACTCCCTGT
Organism: Saccopteryx bilineata; assembly: GCF_036850765.1. Classification (NCBI taxonomy): domain Eukaryota; kingdom Metazoa; phylum Chordata; class Mammalia; order Chiroptera; family Emballonuridae; genus Saccopteryx; species Saccopteryx bilineata. The sequence goes on along the minus strand of NC_089495.1, from coordinate 188,752,646 downwards.
CCTGCCCCAAATAGGAGAAGAATGATCCCAATTCCATCAAGAGCCAATGCCACAATTATGACAGTTTAGCAAGCTGTAACTTTGGAGCCCAATTTTGCATTGATCCTGCGGTCATTCTCAAACTTTTTTTGGGGGGGTGGTGTTTACAGATCACTTGGAGGTTCACTTGACAGATCTGGACTGTCTTCCCCCCAAAATAAAGGTGAACGCAATATCTTGCAAATTATTTCAGGGTGTTCATAGACTCACATCTCTTCTCTTGGATTCTATGTTAAGAATCTCTTCCCTTTATCTATTTAGTTCCAAGTCCTGCTTTTATTTGTACCTTTAAAACATCCAACGGAGAGGAAGAAGGGAACTGACACTTTACAAATACATCTTTTGCACTCTGTGCCTTGCCCACATCATCTCACTTAAAGTCCCCCCAAGTGGTAAGTGTGGTGAGCCTCACAGGGCAGTGAAGTCACTGAGCCGAGGTGGTACGGCTAAAGAGTGGTGGAAATGGTTCTCAGGACCACGTTTGCCATCTACATGATGACTTCCAGGGTCAGAAACACATTTTGTCTTTTTTGGGAAGGGGGGGAATGACCGTGTAAGCTTCTTTCTCCATGACTAGATGCGCCTTCTCTCTAGATGAGCTCTTCGGTTTGGCTCGCTGACTTCTACTTCTCCTCCTCTTACACCGAAGCTTACTTGGGCACAAACATGTCCCTGTAAAGAATGCTGGGTTTTCTGGAAGCTTCTAATTGTCCAGAAATCATAGAACATTCAGAAGTGTAGTTTGCTTGGAATTATACCCATTCTCCTCGAGACTGGGTGCATACTATTTAGTATCATGAACAGGTGAAGAAATGAACAATATTTTGAAGGCCAGGCCTCCTCAAACTTGACCCGTTAGAGTTGCAAGGGTCAGTGTACAGTCTTCTTGAGGCTGAGACACCCCACTCCCCATCATTTCAGAAGAGCAGTTTTTAGTTTGTCAGACCTCTTGCCTGTCCCAGCGGGTTGTAACGAGACTCCTTTGTGTCTTTGGTTTCCTGGGTCTGGAATGTTCCTGGCCATCGGCTGCTCACTGCATGCCAGACGAACTGGAATCTGACGGAGGTGACAACGGTGAGGAGCAGACGGAGCTGCTTCCAGGCACTGATGGCTCGGTGATCTTCCAGATCCTCGGTTTCTGACTTCCAGATCTTTCCGATGGTTCAAAAACTGGCATTATAGACATTGTCTGTTCTAAGAGAACTTGCTATTTTATATTTTAAAATGATAATACCTGGAGAAACATTCCTTATTTGGGGAATTAGTTCAAGCGAGCATTGTTTAAACTTTGACAATTTTCACAATTTTTACCTGCCCATGCACTATCTGTATTTACTTGATATTTTTCTTTAAATTGACTACTTTTTTATTTAAATAAATATATTTTAAAGGAAAACATCATTATAATGAATGTAATATCGACATCCTTGCTATAAGTAGAAGTACGTATAGAACAAGTCCAATGAATGAAACAAAAACACTCATTGAATTCTGTTATTGTAAAGTCTTTGTTAGAAAGAGAGATTGGCAAGTATTAGCCCAGTGAGAGGAGCCTGTTACTGTCAAGGAGAGACTTTCCCCTTAATGTCACCAGAGGAAATGGAGTCGCACAGAAAAGGAGATAACTTTGTACCATGTGTCCGATTGCATTTCAGGATGGTGTCTAAGAACCACACAAAATCATTGTGCACATTTTTTTTTTTTTGGTATTTTTCTGAAGCTGGAAACGGGGAAACAGTCAGACAGACTCCCTCATGCGCCCGACCGGGATCCACCCGGCATGCCCACCAGGGGGCAATGCTCTGCCCATCTGGGGCGTCACTCTGTTGTAACCAGAGCCATTCTAGTACCTGAGGCGGAGGCCATGGAGCCACCCTCAGTGCCCGGGCCAACTTTGCTCCAATGGAGCCTTGGCTGCGGGAGGGGAAGAAAGAGACAGAGAAGAAGGAGAGGGGAAGGGGTGGAGAAGCAGATGGGTGCCTCTCCTGTGTGCCCTGGCTGGGAATCGAACCCAGGACTCCTGCACGCCAGGCCAGCGCTCTACCACTGAACCAACCGGCCAGGGCCTCATTGTACACATTTTTGTTCATTTGCACACTGGCCTATGTGTGTAGCCTTTATGTCAGCTGTGGCTGAAATATCCAGTTAGAATAAGGAACCCCAAAATGGACAGAGGTGGCCAAGTTCCTGGCCCCCTTCAGTGTTTGGCCCAGGTCAGAGTAACCTGCTCAGAGCCCAAGTCTAGAGTATCCTGGACGGTGCTTTAATATCTGGAAATATCAGAATTTTCTCATGCTTCTCTCTATTTTTCAAAAATTTTACAAGAGTGATTTTATAACTAAAATTTATTTTCAAATTTAAAAGAATACTAAGGTTGCCACTTTGTTTTTTACTAGAACAGAATGCTAAGTGTTCCTGCCTTTTATCTTCAATGGGAAAAGCTTGGATTTCAAAGAAAACCCAACACACCTCTGACACATCCCAAAGGTAAGAGAAGATAAAATACTTGAGGCTCAGTAGATAAGAAGTTTCCCGAAAATGGATGGTACAGAAAGATAAACAAGTGGATGTGGTTAGTGCACCCTCCTGAGCACACAGGAAATAAGTGACATCGGGAACAGCGACCGTGTTCACCGGCCGCTTCTGCACCAGGCACGGTGTCTGAGTTTTCCTGGAATTATTTCACTTAACTCTTGCTTCATTACCATGATGTCAGTGCTATTATGATGTGCATTTTGCACATTGGAAAACTGAGGCTCATCCGAGCAGACTGAGACTCAAAGTCAGATCTATCTGACACCAAACTTTTAACCCTTCCCTAAGTGTTCCTCCAACATCCATCACTTGAGGACCTCCCACACAGTTTCTGCCATGTTGTATGTGCCATCTGTGACAGCCATGGGAGCGTCGCACTCAGATCTCCCTGCAAGGACAACCTCAGACTGTTATGGCTTCAGTGTCCGAGACAGCTTGGTAAGAGCACTTGGGGTGCTGGGCCATTTCTGCCCAACATAGGGCTCCCGGGAAAGGGCATGCCTGCTCTGGGAGCCCCCGGCTCAGACCCACCCTCAGGCTGAGGGACCTTTTTCCCCTTCTGTCCCTCCCTCCGCCACAGGTGTCAGACGCTCACTGTGGTGGGCAGGCTCACTCATTTTCCTCCAACAAGTCTGAACATCAATTCTGTCTTGATGTCAGCATCTTGGAGGACCCAGATTTACCATTATTTACTTAATATCAGTACTATTATTTATGTAACATTTTCCTTTTAATTGTGTTACTTTTTTAAACATATAGTCTCACCTAGAACGCAAGATACGTTAAATCAAGTTTAACGTGCCGGTTCTATTTTTCCTAATATTTGAATATGGGTCAACTAACTTATCTCCCTTGCCAACCATATATGTATGTCACTCACTTGAAAATTGTCCCCTACATTATATTGCTGATAAAAGATTTTAAAGAGTAAGTACTCGGTGGTTGGTGAGGGAAGAGGCTTTGAACCGAATGCCAAATGACATCATGCAAAGTTTTCGTTAAGTATCAGAGTTTGTTGCTAGGCAGAACCTAGGAGGAAGAATCCCATACAAGAGGAGAACACGCAGGGAAGCCTTTCAGAAATCCAGCTGGATTCTGAACAGGAGAATATAACAAACGCCATAGTGGCACCTGTATGTATCACCCGCCTGGCCTTGTGTGCCAAACGGCATGGATTTTGATGACATTACTAAATTAGATTTCTCCAGCTCCACAAATTACACCTCACAGCCTCACCCACCACTTCTTGCTCATCTTTGGCCACATCTGAAGCAGGCAAGAGTTGGGACCATGCATGGCAGCTGAGGTTTACTCAGCAACGATGATGAAGGAATAGCTCTCAGAATTACTCAGCCCCACCCAAGGCATTTCCCTGCCCTCCTCCTTAATTCTAGAGAGGAAAAAAAACAACAGACCTGTGGTTTGAATTTTCCTATTACAGAGTATGCTGTGAGCTTGCCCTCGTGAGAAACTGGTGGGCACCCTGGTGTTTCCAAACGACAGTGAAACTTGGTGCTTCTGTTGACTGATTCAGTGTGTGTGTGTGTGTGTGTGTGTGTGTGTGTGTGTGTGTGAGAGAGAGAGAGAGAGAGAGAGAGTGTGTGTGTGAGTGTGCGTATGTATGTGAGTGTATGTGTGTGTGTGTAGACCGAGCCCCACAGTGGTTCATCTCGCCAGGGTGAGAGTGCTCAGGAAAAACCAGGAGGAATAAATAATGAATGATTTTCGAAAGAAAATAAAATCATGAAATACCATAAGCCTCTGTCATGAACCGGAGTCATTCCAAGAACGAAAAACTCTAGTTGTTCATTTCCTTGCCTTTCCCACGAAACACATGTTTATACTGTGATGGACATTTCATTCTTTCCAGGAGTAAATCAGTATGCCTTCAACTCAATGACTCATTTTGGAGAAGGAAAAGAGACTCCAGACGTTGCTGAGTTCCCTGATTGGCTCCAAAGAAACCATTTCTCAGGTCCTCCCAGCACCCAGAGTTCTCTGCATCATGACAACGGGACTTACCTTTTTCCAGAACAGTTTGCTCAGAGGCAGAGAGGGGGGTGCCCCCTTGGGCTTGCCACCTTCACCTTCCTTTGCTGTGTCTGTGCTTGCAGGATTCTTGGCTTCCCCTTGGGTCTCCCGGGAGACAAAGTTGGCTTTGTCTGCTGAAGTGGCGGGTGACTTTTCAGCACCCTGTAGAGTTATAAAAAAAAAAAAAATCAAAATGATCTCCAGACTTCAAAAGTAACAGATCTCCCTGGCATAACCATGGGCTTAAGTTATGCATGTTCATTTTCTTCTCTGTAATTTTCTATATTTTCCAAATATTCTATTACATAGGTTTGTCTTCAGGTCTTGAAAACAGTCAAGATATTTTTCTTTAAAAAAAAAATCTATAGAATCGTTATCATGTTTATGTCAGTACCTCGTTAGGAATCCAGGTGACCATAGGGAGCGCTTTGCTGTTAGAATGTTAATTAGTAACGAGGCCACTGGTCTTCAGCTGATTCTGATTATGTTCTCATCAGTGAAAGCATTTTGAACATGCACCTCCAATCCATGCACATCTGTTTACATTCTAGAGATGTGCCGTTTTACTAATCCAAGTTCAAAATTAAAGAAGAGTTAACATAAATATAATTTAAAACAGAAGTTCTCAAATTTTCCTCTCCCACTCCACTTTGGAGATCACTGGTCTAGACTATGAATAAGTTCAAGACAGCCAGACTGGGGCTCAAGCATCCTGCGTGGGAAAACTACCCACAAACTCTACTTCTTCACGTTTCGATGTAGCCTCTCCATCTAAATTAGATGTAATTGAATAGATTGTCATTGATTTAAGCTTATTCATGTGACCCCTATTTTCTCTCTCCCTTTCTCTCTTTCCTTCCTTCTCTCTTTCTCTCCCACTCTCTGCTCCCCTACCCTACCTCCCCCATCTGAGTGGCCATGCCAGGGTCCAATTCCAGGACATGTGACTTCCTCAGTGACAGGGCTATTATTCCCCACAGTCTGCCTTCTCCTGAGTCATGGGATAAAGGCAGGTTTAGAAGAACAACAGTCTCCATGTGTCTTGACATGAGTGAATAACACATTTTTAAAATTCAATTTTACAATTAAAATGACAAATTTTAATACTCAGTTCACCTGACCTAACCTCTTTATCGCAAGCACTTTCGTTGTATAATTTTGGCTCCAAAGGCTGGTGACACAGGTCCTTTCAATTCGAGAAAGGCCAGATCTTGGACTACATTTTCTGATTAAAAGAAAAAAGAATCTAGCCATAAAAATGGAGTGTGGGAAATTCAGGGAGTTTTGTGGTATTTTTGATATAGGAAAGAGTCTTAGAGACCATCTGGTGCAATGCCCACGCTTTCACAGACAGGGAAACTGAGGCCCGTGATCTGCCTAGCATTAATCAAGGGCCGCGGCATTAATCAATGTCCTCACATGTGGACTTCGGCTCCTAGCTGGTATTCCACACATCACATCCCCCTCCCCCCAAGGGTGTTTGCAAACACCATGGATTTGACTGTCTGAAGCCATGTTCCCCCCCATGTGACTTGGGTTGAATGGGCTGAGCACAGTGACCAGGCAGCCATGAGCTGACAGATACCACTGGACTGAAAGTGTAAGTAGCCAGGCAACAGATCTGAGATCAGAACAGCACGGGGGCCAGCGAGCAGTCCAGCATCTACTGTAAGGACATTAGCAGGATTGCTGATTGACTTAAACCAACTCCCTTTCTTAGAAGTGGAAGTGAGGCCGGCCCCTCAGGCACCTATGAGCGGGGAGAGGGGTATTTCTGGGCATGGCAGAGACATCTTAACACAATGCCTGGCCTTGTGTGCATGCTATCACATCCGGTGTTTGGAGGATGTGTGAAAAAGTTTGATTCTGAGGCCTTACATGCGATAAAACCAAGAAGACAAGGATTCAGAGTCAGCCAAGGAAAGCTGACACCCTTACTCTTTATAACAACAAACGTATTTCACTTATTAATTCTAGGCTTCTTCATGGTTTTAAATTAAAAAAAAATTCTTTTTATAGGAAGGAAGATTGAGACATGCAGAAACGAACGTGGGCATTAACCAGAATTGATAACCATCAGATTGGTTTTATTTTTTTTAGAGCAAAACTAGAAGATAATATCCTCGAATTTGCTTGGATTTCTTCTTTTCTGTCCTAGGTTACATACAATAAAGTCAAGAAGAATGTGAGTCACATTTCTTATAATCACACTGCAAGATTATTCATTGATAGAATCTGGTTGGTCAGTTTCAATGGCCCTATTTTACGTTTCTTTTTCTTTTTCTTTTTCTTTTTTTTTTTGGACAGCAGGATATTCAAATGAAGAAATCAATAAACTGTCCTGGCATGGCAGTAAGAGCCAGCGAGACCTACCAAACTGCTGCATAAACAGGAAAGAAGAACATTTGGGAATCGTCCCCTAATTCAACGTTACTTAAAAACAGACTGAGTGTAACAGAGGCAAAACCCAAAAGTCCTTGTACCTGTACTACAGAATCCCAGAAAGGGACAAGTCTTTTCCACCCTCAGTAGTTTCAGAATCCTGTCCTACCCTTAGCGTGCAACTCACTGGCAGGATGTGTGGCCTATGCTTTGGGGAAGTCCTAGGAATATTGAACTTGGGTGGTTCACAGAAGGTGGAATAGATTTTGGGTATGCAATGGATGTCGTCAGGAAATGCAGATCTGGGGCTTGGGGGAGTCATCTTACACCTCTGGGTTCCTCTGTATGAGGTCTATGACGGTTCCCTAGTCTATTACCTAGTTGTCTCCCACACACGGTATCACTCACTCCTTAAACTTTCCCTCTTCCGTTGCATTACCTATCACTTACCCTTTTGTCTCTTTACAGAGCAAAAGACATCTGTATGGAAATGAAAGGGTGCCTGCCTAACACGTTTATGCAAATATTGATTCACCCTTGAGGATTTTCGGTGGGGTTTTTATTTGCATCCACAATCCTGGGACTGTCACATCCAGCCGGGGGAATTTTTTTTAATAAGTTCATTCAACTTAATGGAGAATGTTTGATATTTTAGAAAAATGTCCAAGCCTGTTTGCACAATTCAAGGGTCCTTTTAATTGATGGTTTCAGACAGACCCTGGCACCTTCTTAGACATTAGAAGAGTGAAATCTCCCCAAAAAATGGTTCCTAAGGGCATGGAGATAAAACCTGTTCTGCCCATTTCTTATTTTGTTCTGCCTGGGTTTTTAATTGTTCAGTATAAGCTTCGTTAATATTGGCAACGGACGGGAACAGGCCACAGAAAGATAAAATTGTTATCTTGAGGTTAGGAGAGTATTTCCCAAAGTGCAGAAAGCATACTGTTGATAGTATCAGAGAAGATTCTACATTGTACAGAAATAATGATGTGAAAGACATTCAAATAGTGAAAATACTTTTCCTTTTTCAACTCTCATTTAAGCCTTCCAAGAACATTTGGGGGAAATTCTTGGTCTGTGGCTGGTACAACTTTAACATTTCTCCACAGCCGGCTAATTGCCTTTCAATAAGGGGAGAAAGGGTATTATATCCAGAGCTTACCAAATAAGGTAACTAGAATGTAATATCTTTTTTTATTAGCCATATTAATAGTTACCTTCCTCTTAAAATAATCCCGGCTTTCTGTGTATTAAGGAATATGAAGTCTCTTTTAAAGATACCTTTCAGTCAGAAATGGGGCAATGTCAATATAAAAATATCAAATAAATAACAGTGTACGTGATTAAAAAATGATGAAGATGGCGTGCATACTTTCAACATTTGGGAAACACTGGGTTAGAAGAAGAATGTCAGAATCCTGGTCCACACTAGGAAGGAAGTAGTCTGAGATGCTCAGAACTAGGAAGATTTTAAAAAAAATTTATTGAAATTTGATTTGCAGACTTTAATCCCCCTTTAATGATCCCAACCACCCAAGGCTCTGTCTTCACTCAAGCGGAGCTGGGTGGATACGGAATGGCATGTGTACCATGTGGTGAAGACCAGGGTTCTCTTTTCCCCTTTTCATTTTAACAAAATACAGACCTTATGCCTAAAGAATTTTCTAAAGGTGAGTCCTAGCCTGGGGCTATGCAGGTGCTTTTTCTTGGCGCCCTTCGCCTGGCTGTCGGATGTCTTCGGCCCGGCTGGTCCATCACAGACATGTTCTGCTTTGGATGCCTTTCGGGCAACAGCAGTCACAGCTTAGAACTTCATTTTTAAACAAAATCCATTTCCCCATTGTTTTTAAGTACATTAAGACACTTTGACAATTAACCGCTGGTCTATCATCTCCACCCCCCCAGCCACAAGACGTCATGTGAATGCTTCTCTTTTTTTTAAACTCTCAGAGACAGTTTTCTAAAGAGCCTGTGCCCAGTCCACATGGATGTTCAACAGGGTGACCTAGTTAAATGACACAGATTAACACTGCCCCGTTTGCTAAAGACAATGACAGGACATTTAAACTCTATCTACATGACAAAAAAATATCCAGATAAAAAAAATCTAAAAAATCAAAAACGATAATAACAGTCCCTACTTGATAGTTTTAAATCTCTAAATGGTACTGTCACATGGGAAAGAACAAACTATTTGAAGACAAATGATTTATTTTTGCATCCTGGCATCAAGGCAAATCCTGCTGCTAAGTGACTTCCATTCCTACAGGAATTTACCTTATTCAGTGTTAGAAACTTCAGAGAAGCAGTCATCACCCACAAAAATTTCAGCTGACTTTGCGATGGGTGGCTCTCCCCGGGAAAAAGAAGTTTTCAGTATGAGCCAGTCCACTGAGCCAAAGTAGGGGGAGACTGGAACTGAAGTAGCCCAGCTACCACCATTTAGAATTGTTGACTCAAGTTACAAATGGTGGGGGATTTTGTATGGGGCATCTGGTGTGCTAAAAACTTCCCAGGGCCAAATTGAAAAACGGACAAATGGTATAGCCGTTTCAAAAATGCAATTCCAAGACCTTCCGTAGAAAAGATGTGTTAAAAAGGTAAGGTATGAGAACCAGGGCTGAAGAAAGAGGTCGGTTCGTGGGTGTCACGGATAACCTACATTCATCAAACCCTCTTTTGAGGCCTAGCTTCCCTAGCATTGACCCCACCGCTCTCTGGGCAACACAGTGAGATTTTCATCAGCTAGATCTGTTCAGCGGGGACCAGGTTCTAGATCCGTGATGGCGAACCTTTTTATAAAAACCGCCCACTTTTGCAGCGCTGGTCAACCTGGTCCCTCCCGCCCACTAGTGGGTGTTCCAGCTTTCACGGTGGGCCAATCACAGCGCTGTTTGGTTGCTCCGCTACCACCCACCATGAAAGCTGGAACACCCACTAGTGGGCAGGAGGGACCAGGTTGACCAGCACTGCAAAAGTGGGCGGTTTTTATAAAAAGGTTCGCCATCAAGGTTCTAGGTGGAGGAAGAGTCTTGGTGTATGAACAGCTGAAGAGAGTGAGGGCGTCAGGCCACTAGGGAAGCTACAAAAACACACCCACAGACCCCACTATTTATAGTCTGTTGTGCAGCGTGACATCAAACAATACAAAACACAGACCTAAAAGAGAAACCCCAAACATTCACTGAATTTGACCCTGACTGCCTTGAAGCAAATAAATACTTTTTATAGGAAAACACACCTAGATGCCTCAGGTATCTATTTTTTTTTTTTTCAATGAAAGAAAAAAGTTCTAGAGGAGCCAGTCAATGCCAGACAAATGTCATCATGGTGTTGTCGGTCTTGCTGTGGTTATGGAAATAGGAGTCACCTGCATTTGAAGAGCGCTTTGTGGTTGACCAGGCATTGTCAAACTTTCATTCCATCCTGGGTTAGGGAGACAGCATGTTTACTGTCCCCATATTATGGATGTGGAGATCTGGGTTCAGACAGGTTTGGATTACACAGCTAGCAAGTAGCAGGACCAGAGCGCAAACGCAGGTCTTTGGAGACAAATTCTAGGATCCTTGTCACAACTTAGCCCCTTTAACTATGGGTAGCAGATGTATCAGGCTGGCCAAGCCATTTATTGGTCCCAGTGTCTTTCAAAGCACTTTTGGTTTTCAAAAGAAGGATGCAAGTCACTTAGCTGTCACCAGGCTGAACTTTCCTTAGGAGTCCCGTGAACTTGAAACCACGTGACCCACTAGAGCTAATCAGTTCTGTCAAGTGTAAAGGGAAAACATCTCTAGAGGGTAGTCATTCCAAACAATTTATTTTGAGAGGAAGGGACTGAATTTCCAGGATGACAAAATACCCAGGCCTCTCTAGGCTCACCCAGACTCCTCTACGTGTCCCTTCTTTGGTGCCACCACTGCTGACTGTGCCATTTCATCAAATAATTTGCCTTAGCAGTGGAGATTTATTATTTTCAAATGACATGAAAATCAAAGAACTTATTTTTAAAAAACCAAAAATACAGCAGCCTTTACTTCTACTTTAAATCGAGTCTCAACTCTTTCTCACGTCCAAAAGCAAATATTAACTATTTTCTCTAAGTCTCTCTACACACAACTAAAAAGACCAAGATGGTATATATATATATATATATAATTATTAGTATTCTGCTCTTATTCTATACAAGAAATTGGTTATTGTGACATTATTTGGTCAGAATTGGCATATATTTCAGGCTTCCCTCTAAAATTTTGTTATTAAAATACCATTAACCTACAGGAAACATTTTAAAGAAGATCTAACAGCACTATTAAATTGCTAAATACGTGTATATGTGCATATACATATATACACACACACAAAAGTTCCAGAAACAATGAAGCAGACACCAATTCAAATCCAATTCTATACACAAACTCAAACAAAAACACGCTTCAAACTACCTACCCTGTCTTCCAGATCTTTTTTGGTTTCAGCTTTGTTAGGTGAAACCTGAAAAGTTTGAGAAAATCAAATGTTAAAATTATAGCTCTTTAAAGCAATTTTATTTCACACAGATACATAGTTCTTAGGTTAGTCCAATTCACTATTCAGGTAAAGAATGTCATCAGAAGTCCTATTAGTATAGTAGAAACCCACAGACTTCCAGTATACCTAAGTATACAAAAGTTAACAAAAAATGTTTTATAATGAAATGCATCAGATCTCATACATTCATCAAGAGTTGAACTACATTCAAAAATTGACTCCTGGAAGGCCACAGACTTTCCATTGATTTTGCCACTAATCCAAACAAATTCATAGCTCTTTGGTGTTTGTGGTGATTCTATTGTCTTTTTTTGGGGGTTTTCTTCTGAAGTTAGTCTTGGCTTTTGGAAATAGCCCAAACACACCTGGAGCTGTCTGTTTAATGCTGACTTTGTTCACCAGCTCTTTCCTGAGTGTCTGGCATGTGCCAGGCCATGGGCTCTGCCCTGAGTCAGAGGTGAGCAAGCACTGTGAGACGTGGATCCCTGCTTCCATCCAACTCAAATAGTAGATTGAGCTGGAACAAGATAGAAAGTGGTTTCTACAGTTTTATTTGCCACCTGAGTGGCAAAACCACTTTGATAGGATAATAACTCAAGGAACTACTCTCCGACTATTTTCACGATCAATGACCATCCAATGGCAATAAGGTTTCATTACAACACAGCTCATGTTACTGAGTTTGGGCACCTGTGGCTCCCATTTCTGAAGCCTCCCTCATTGAAAGACTGGTATAACACAATTTCCTTGCAAAACACATCTTGTCGCTGTTCTCCAATGTTCCAGCTGCACCATGATGATAGCCCATTCGGAACAATGACACTCAAGTGTGCATTATTCTCAGGATAACAAAACTTCTGAGCAATAGAATTGAGAGGAAAAGGAAGGAAATGACTTACCAGTGTTTTAAAGAAGCTCATGACGGAATTATTATTCTCAGTTATATCTGTTGTCTGGGGGTTCTCTTTAGCAATCTCTAGTTCTTCAGGGAGAGAGCAACTTGCAGCTGTAATTTCTTGTCCCTTTTCTTTGCCTTCAACTATGTCCTAGGAGCAAAACGGAGTTTTCACAGTTGCAACTTGTTGAATGTGGACTCTCCAAGTAATATTTTTGCTTCACACCCCTAATTCTCCCTTGCCCCCTAATTCCAGCCATACTTCATCTGCCCACGGGTGTGCAGAACAATCAGGAGCTTATGAGAGTCACTCTTCCTCCCCCTCCCTCTCTTTCTAACATATTCAGCATTTGCAGTTAGTTGGAGGGACATTGTGTGGAGCCTGAGGGTAACAAACACAGCCATGCACGTTGCGTTTCAAACAAAAACCCTTTTCTCTTAATTCTGCAAAGAGGTTGTGTATGGTGCCAACGGTCTCCGTCTTTGTGATCTCCTAGTCCAATGTCCCCAGAGATCTGAGTTCTCACAATCTACCCAATGGAGAATCATATCAACTAAAAAAAAATCCTTATTTATTAAAATAATAATTATGTTCTCAGGATCTAGTTGTTTATTGGTGCCAGGAAGACATTATAGGGACTGACCTTTTCTTTTAACTCACCCGGCGGGTAGGATGCATTCTGAATCTGTCCCATCCTATGACCTTGGATCAAACTATGGCCATCCCTCCACCCCATGACTGCAAAACTCCCCCACCCCCATCTGCTTGGGCTCTTGGCCCCTCTAATCCATTATTGACTCAGCAGACCACACCCTCCTACTCCTTACCACCCTCTTACTCCTTACCATCCTCCCGGCAGGCATCCCCAAACTACGGCCCGTGGGCCGCATGTGGCCCCCTGAGGCCATTTATCCAGCCCCCCGCCACACTTCCAGAAGGGGCACCTCTTTCATTGGTGGTCAGTGAGAGGAGCACTGTATGTGGCGGCCCTCCAACCATCTGAGGGACAGTGAACTGGCCCCTTGTGTAAAAAGTTTGGGGACCCCTCCAAAGGCTTCCTATGGCTCATGGAATCAGGGTCTCTCATGCCTTACATGGTCTGGCCCATGTCAACATCTCCAGCCTCTGTGTGGCACTCTCTCCTTCACTCCATTCTCTCTGACCACCTTTCTTTGAGTTTCTCAAACACACTGCAAGTTACTTCCAACCTCAAGCCTTTCTGTCTGGAACATTCTTCCCTTCCGTCTGCCCGTGGGTAATTTCCATTCACCCTTTAAGTCTTCAGTCTCACCCAACCTCCCCTCACTGTCCCCTCTAAGATGGTCCCTTGCACTTTTCCATCTTAGCTATTTCAACATTTTTCTTTATTTGCCCGGTATCTGCTCCTTTCTTCCTACCCCGACTAGGCCAGAAGCTGGACAAAGACAGGGATTGCATTGACTTTACTCACTGCTGCTTCTTTAATATCGAAGGCAGGGAGGCCCACAGCAGGCATTCAACAAATACGTACCTTTTGACTACTTAGGAGAAGAATGAATGTAAATAAATCTTATATAAACGGGATGGTGCTATCTGTATCAATTCATCCACCGAGCCACCTGGCCAGGGCCTCGTTTTTAATTCATTTTAAAATTACTTCACTGAAATTTCAGTTTTACTGATCAGTCAGTTGATGCATGAGAAGAATAATGAACTTGCCCATGGTCACAGAGTGAAGCTGGGATTTGACCCCATCTCCAAATGATTTGCGGCAAAATGTTGTATTAAAGTCCTATACTGCATTACCTAACCCAGCTCCCTTCCTTCAGATGTGTATTTAAATATACCTTTTCACTAAGGCACTTCCTATTTTAATTTCTTTTCTCTCTATTCCTTTTCCCTGCTATCTATTTCCCATTTTTGTCACCATTCATATACGACACATCTCACCCAAAGACATATGGAAAGTTGGTGTATAAAAAAGATGACGCCTCATATCTATCAAAAGGGAGAAGAATTTTTAAATACATAATGTAGGGACAACAGGGTGGCCACCAGAAAAAAAATTACTTCTTGTTTTAATTCAACCCTATACCAGGATAAAATGCAAATGAATAGCAATAGTAAAAGAAAACATGGGGGAAAATCTTTTATAATTTTGAATTGAGAAGGCTTTTGTAACTTTGACTCAAAATTCAGAAGTTATAAAAAGAAAGACTGAAAAGAAGACATCCCCATGTTTGGACACATTCAATTGGGGGGCTGGGGTGAGAGACAGTCACTCACTCAGTCAACACTGATCAGAGTGCAAGTTAAGTCAGTGCTGATAAAGTCATTTTGGCATTATTGACCAAAATATAAGAAAAGAATACATTTGCCTGACCAGGTAGTGGCACAGTAGATAGAACATTGGCCTGGGATGCAGAAGACCCAGGTTAAAACCCCTGAGGGCACCTGCTTAAGTGTGGGCTCACCAGCTTGAGAGTGGGGTCGTTGGCTTGAGCATGGGATCATAGATATGACCCCATGGTTTCGGGCTTGAGCCCAAAGGTCGCTGGCTTGGAGCTCAAGGTCACTAACTTGAGCCTAAGTTCACTGGCTTGAACCCAAAGTTTGATGGCTTGGAGCCCAAGGTCACTGGCTTGGGCCTAAGGTCACTGGCTTAGCAAGGGGCCACTGGCTCAGCTGGTGTCCCCCAATCAAAGCACATATGAGAAAGCAATCAATGAACAACTAAGGTACAGCAATGAAGAATTGATGCTTCTCATCTCTGTCCCTTCCTGTCTTTCCCTGTCTGTTCTCTCTCTCTCTCTCTCTCTCTCTCTCTCTCTCTCTCTCTCTCTCTCTCACACACACACACACACACACACAAAGATAAAAGAATACATTCTTTTACCCAGCAATTTTACTTTTAAGAGCTAATGATAAACCTCAATTCACACATGTGTGGAATGACAAATACACGAGGCTATTCATTGCAGTGAAGCAATAGCAAATGTTTGGAAACTAGCCACATGTCATTAACAAGGCCCTGGTAAACTATAAACCATTGTTAAGGGAAATCAAAAAAGATATAATGAGATGGAAGAATATACCTTGTTCTTGGCTAGGAAGAATAAATATAATCAAGATGGCTATATTACCCAAAGCAATATACAAATTTAATGCAATTCCCATCAAACTTCCAATGACGTTTTTTAAAGAAATAGAGCAAAAAATCATCAGATTTATATGGAACTATAAAAAACCCCGAATAGCCAAAGCAATCCTAAAGAAAAAGAATGAAGCTGGGGGCATAACAATACCTGACTTCAAACTCTATTATAGGGCCACGACAATCAAAACAGCATGGTATTGGCAGAAAAATAGACACTCAGACCAATGGAACAGAATAGAAAGTCCAGAAATAAAACCACATATATATAGTCAAATAATTTTTGATAAAGGGGCCAACAACACACAATGGAGAAAAGAAAGCCTCTTCAATAAATGGTGCTGGGAAAACTGGAAAGCCACATGCAAAAGAATGAAACTGGACTACAGTCTCTCCCCCTGTACAAAAGTTAACTCAAAATGGATCAAAGATCTAAACATAAGACCTGAAACAATTAAGTACATAGAAGAAGACATAGGTACTCAACTCATGGACCTGGGTTTTAAAGAGCATTTTATGAATTTGACTCCAATGGCAAGAGAAGTGAAGGCAAAAATTAATGAATGGGACTACATCAGACTAAGAAGTTTTTGCTCAGCAAGAGAAACTGATAACAAAATAAACAGAAAGCCAACTAAATGGGAAATGATATTTTCAAACAACAGCTCAGATAAGGGCCTAATATCCAAAATATACAAAGAACTCATAAAACTCAACAACAAACAAACAAACAATCCAATAAAAAAATGGGAAGAGGATATGAATAGACACTTCTCCCAGGAAGAAATACAAATGGCCAACAGATATATGAAAAGATGCTCATCTTCTTTAGCTATTAGAGAAATGCAAATCAAAACGGCAATGAGATACCACCTCACACCTGTTCGATTAGCTGTTATTAGCAAGTCAGGTAATAGCAAATGTTGGAGAGGCTGTGGAGAAAAAGGAACCCTCATACACTGTTGGTGGGAATGTAAAGTAGCACAACCATTATGGAAGAAAGTATGGTGGTTCCTCAAAAAACTGAAAATAGAACTACCTTATGACCCAGCAATCCCTCTACTGGGTATATATCCCCAAAACTCAGAAACATTGATACGTAAAGACACATGCAGCCCCATGTTTATTGCAGCATTGTTCACAGTGGCCAGGACATGGAAACAACCAAAAAGCCCATCAACAGATGACTGGATAAAGAAGATGTGGCACATATACACTATGGAATACTACTCAGCCATAAGAAATGATGACATCGGAACATTTACAGCAAAATGGTGGGATCTTGATAACATGATACGAAGCGAAATAAGTAAATCAGAAAAAACTAGGAACTGTATTATTCCATACGTAGGTGGGACATAATACTGAAACTAAGAGACATTGACAAGAGTGTGGTGGTTACAGGGGGGAGGGGGGAATGGGAGAGGGATAGGGGGTGGGGAGGGGCACAAAGAAAACAAGATAGAAGGTGACAGAGGACAATCTGACTTTGGGTGGTGGGTATGCAACATAATTGAACGACAAGATAACCTGGACTTGTTATCTTTGAATATATGTATCCTGATTTATTGATGTCACCCCATTAAAAAAATAAAATTATAAAAAAAAAAACAAACAAAAAACAAAAAACAAAAAAACAAGGCCCTGGTTAAATAAACGATGGTACATCCATTCAGTAGAAAACTATGCAAGTGTTGCAGATAAGGAAGCCGCACAGCTATAGAAACTAGTGCTCTCTCTGTACAGAACATGGAAGGCAGTGTTATCTAAAACAAAGCACAAAATAGAACAGAGTATGTTATAGGACCTTCTGTGTAAAAAGAAAAAAAAAAGAAAGAACTTCAGCTTGTATTTACTTGTGAATGCCCAAAGAGACCCTCGAAGGACACATTTAAAAATACAAACAATATCTATTGGGGTGGCCTTGGTAGACAAGCCTACCATTTTATAATTTTTAAAAATTTTTATTAAAAATTACAATCCCAACAAAATGTGGGCAACTAATTCCAAATTTTAAAAAGTATCCCGAGGGCCAGGCCACGCATGGTTGGGAAGATGACCCAGCCGAAGGCCCACAGTCCGTGGCCTGTGCCTCAAACCCTGATTTGTTTGTGGGATCTTTGTCTGAACTGCAAATATGGTTTTGTGATTCTCATCAGGCCTCCAGATCATTCTTAGCAAACAGAAATTTTAGATGGATGCACATACGTTCCCCAGGAAATGTCTGGAAACTTCTTTGAAGCCTACAGGTGTTCACAGTGTCAGCTTGTTTTTTTTTTTATCTGTGTGGATGAAGCCTGTATTTTCTGTTGGCTTCAAAGGGCAAACAGACAGGAACACTAGTTAAGTGATTACAATTTGTCATGTTGAAAAATAATGCCACCTTATCATAATTTGATTGTCTCTAATGAAACCCACATGGAACTTCTGGCCCCTTCTTTCAATTCTAAATTGTCAACTGGATTTCAGCCCTCCTTTAAGCAAAGTCCGCATTGTCAGAGTGAAAGTATAAGTCAAGACAGGATGATCAAGGCTGGAAAAGCCTTGTCTGGAACAATTGGTGATGAATGTCTATCTACCCCATCTTGAGTTCCCCATTGATTGTACATCGCTGGTTTCATTTTGAATCCTTGTACCAAGAAATCAGCGCCTAACGTATCATTTAATGCAGGAAAATTTGTCTCTGAAAAACGCTGAACGGTATGAAAACCCATTACTACTCCACTCCTTTCCATCTGTTAGAAATTTGAGCCACATGCTGCCCGAAATAAAAGGCAAAGCTCCGCTTCCTCTCCCGCCTGGATGCCCCAACAGCACAGAGGGCACCCTTTGCTAGGCAACAGTGGTCTCCAGACAATCATTACGTCTTTGCTTTTCTTCTTCTGAGAGCACCGTCACCTGCACAGAGCCATTGCCAGATTTAGGAAGAAAAACCACATTTGGTTCATTCTTGAAGATGGATTGCGCCTCCTCCACTTCGCCTCGAAAGGAAAGCAAATGAAAAAAAAACAAGCAGGACCTCCCTCTAAAACCAAAGTCTACCAGAACCATTTTGTGGAACTTAAAAATTTCCTAAGCAGATTGGTATTAATTATTATTATTACTATTATTATTATTCTTTTACTTTGCTTTACTACAAAGCTGAAATTCACCTAAGAAGGGGTCTATCACTGTAGCTAATTCTGTATTTTTATTTTCTCCACTATTCCTGCCCCAGTCACATCAGCTGATGAAAATGTATCCCCATTGTTTAACCCCTGGTAGAAAAAAAGGAATGGACACAAATACGCAACCACAAGAAACGCCGGTTATGAGAGAGCTCCAAGGACTGCCCACCCGCTACGAAATCTCTCTCTTTGATCCTATTGGATATCACTGCCCACTAGCTATGACTGCGTTTTTCAAAGTCAGTCTTTTTTCTGAACAAGGACTTGCCATGCAGGCCCTGGATTGCACAGTTCGGGAATTATTGTAAGCATAAAATAAGCTCGTGTTGAAGCTGTTACTACCTGCCTGTTACAATTTCTAATGAACTCATGATGCCTCCAGTCTCATAGAGCAGGTCAGTGGAGAAATAAGGAAATCACCCAGGTTGTAGTTTTACCCAGGTTTTTTTTTTGTTTGTCTAAAGTTTTATTTTGTTTTATTTTGTTTTTAACACGTTGCTAGGCACTATGCTGTACTTTCTCCTTTTATAAAAAAGACAAAATATAGACGAGCAAAGAGAAAAACTATAAAATTTACCCGTTATCCCACTATTGAAAGAAACTACTACTGACAATTTGCAATTTTTCCTTCTACACTCCTTTGGGTGGAAAGATGAATACGTGTGTAGACAGCGGGGCAGGCATCATTTTTACCCAAAAGGGACCATTCTGTAAATCCTGCTGTGAATCATGCCCTTCCTGATTAACATTATGACTGCCTTCACGTGTCCGTGTTTCATTCCTACGTCACCCTTGTTTCTGATGTCTGGTGGAAGGGTGTACCCTAACCATTAGAAAAGCTGTCCTATTGGAATGTTTATGTCTCTCCAGCTGTTCTCTGGCAAAGCTGGAATTAAAAAAGTCTTGTGCATGACGTTTTTGCTCATTTTCTCAATCAATCCCTAGATGCCAACTTGCTCATTGAAAAAGCATGCGTGTTTTATGACTGGAAGGTGAATGCTGCCCCAGTGCCATGGGTGAAACATGCTTCCTGTTGATCCAGGTAGAAGAGTAAGATTTATCAGCGATTTCAGAGGGCAATAAAAATAACATAAAAATAATGAAACGTGAAACATAGATTTTTTTTGTTGTTGTTGTCTTCTGCCATGTTTTCTGAGAGGGGAATTTAAGCTGCAATGACACATCTAAAAATGCTACTTACCCATTGTTCCTCCTCTTTTTGGAACAAAAGAGGCAACACTGTTCACTTTATCTGCTTATATACTAACTGAATCGAGCTAGGCTGGACCAATGATCTACTATGAAGATTTCAGTGTCTATCATAACATCAACACCTGTTATGATGCTCTGTAGATGTGACCTCAGGATACTAAACACTGGTATCTTGGTAGAAGTCTAACACAGCACCTTTATGGGTGGGCCTCATTAACCTGTGGTGTTTACCGAGACAGAGATGTTATGATGTTATACTCATAAGATTAAATGAACCAGTTGCTCATGGTAGTCATAGATGGAGGGTGGGGAAAAAATCAGTTAAAGAAAGCAATTCATACTGGCTTCCAATAAACAAGGGTTTCTCATTTTCTCCCCCAGGAACTTCTCCACTTGAGCGATAGGTGAAATTCACCAACTTGATTTCCAAAGGCAAGTAAAAGGTGGTTAGAGAATCAAGCGATAAGATATTATTTTCTTCTCTCTTTCTCTTTCTCTCTCTCTCTCTTTTTTTTTTTTTTTTTTTTTTTTTGGCAGCAGTCATTACGTTGGACACCTTCCTAAGGACACGTGTGTTGGCACACTCTTAAACGAAGTTCACTTTGTATGATGTAAAATGGAAACATACATTTACTGTGTGTGCAGAGCATGGAGAATGAGCTCCGGGATAAGTCACAGCGGACAAAAGGGATTTGAGGAAGCATCTTCTGTTCCAAGATTCGTTCTAACATGTAATGATAACTGCATTTCACATTTATTAGAGGAAAAATATCCAATATTAAACAAAAAAAGACTTCAAAATACAAAAGCTAATAACCCAGAACCTAGAATGTATTCATCATCTGTTTAACAAACACTTCCCAACAGTGACAAAACTGTTTGGAATGTTGGCAGAATTAGGTGGCAGACTTTCCAAGAATGGTTTGGCATTGTGCGGAAAAGGGGGGAAAATCACATCCTTTTCCCTGAATGTTCAGATTAGACTAAACTCCTTCCTGAGCTTCCCCCTACCCAATATTATCAGCCTCCTCTCTACATTCTATCTCAAAACTCTGCTTATTTCATTCATAGCCCTTTCTTATACCCTGACACTGTTTGTGTGTTTTTACTAATTTTCTTTTTTGTTGTTGTTTGTTTGTTTGTTTGTTTGTTTTTTGCATTTTTCCGAAGCTGGAAATGGGGAGAGACAGTCAGACAGACTCCCGCATGTGCCCGACCGGGATCCACCCAGCACGCCCACCAGGGGGCGACGCTCTGCCCACCAGGGGGCGATGCTCTGCCCCTCCGGGGCGTCGCTCTGCCGCTACCAGAGCCACTCTAGCGCCTGGGGCAGAGGCCAAGGAGCCATCCCCAGTGCCCGGGCCATCCTTGCTCCAATGGAGCCTTGGCTGCAAGAGGGGAAGAGAGAGACAGAGAGGAAGGAGGGGGTGGGGGTGGAGAAGCAAATGGCGCTTCTCCTATGTGCCCTGGCCGGGAATTGAACCCGGGTCCCCCGCACGCCAGGCCGACGCTCTACCGCTGAGCCAACCGGCCAGGGCCTGTTTTTACTAATTTTCTTGTTTATTGTTTATAGAATAAAAGTTCCCATGAGGTATGTTGTTTTATCATCCCAGAACCTAAAACTATTTCTGGCACAAAGAATGCACTCAGATGTTTGTTGGATGAATAAATAAAAGCGTTGATGTCTCCTATTTATTGTTCAATACCTGCAAACAGATAGACCCTCACGCTGGATTTATAGTTTCTTAACGAGACGGTCATCTTAAGTAGCTTCAAATTGTGATAAGTGCTGTGAAAGAAATAAATATCTGTGAAGTCAATATTTTAATTTACTCTCAACTCTACCACAAGAAAATGACAAGGTAATTGTTATTGTAAGGGACAACTGACATGGCTGCCCCACTGGGAATCAATGGAGGGATGGGGATTCGGTGGAGCAGGAGAGTGAATGCCCCATCTCAAGGGGTAGTCCCAAGTCACATCCTGTCTATGAATATAGGATAACACTTCCCATTTTTCAGAATATGGAATTGTTTCGACATCTCCTAATTTTAAAATACTGTCAACTTTGCCAATGTAAAAGTATGATCAATTAATTAAAATAGTATTTCACGTACTGTATAGATCAAATAAAACTTATCTGTGGTTTGATGCAGCCTACAAGAGGCTATTTTCCAACTTTGGTCTACATGCCTAACTTAGCCTTTCCTGGAAGAGCTGCTCCTAAGAATATATGCCCAACTGGTTGGACAACTAACAGTTACCTGGAGAACTGAGTTTGAGATACAGCCAGCTAAGCATAATGAGGCAGGCATGCTTGCTGCAGGGCTCCTCAGAGCCTTCAGGAGACCCAAGTCCATTGTGAATAAAGCAAGTGGTATTTCCCAAAATTATTTCATGGCAGAGTCCTACTTCCAGGTTGATCTCACTGGACTGATGTTTCACAGAGTATCAGTCTGGTAAGTACTAGCTTCAGAAATTTTAAACATATATATATTAGGTGTCTCAAAAGGTTCAACGTATTCCCTCCCTTTGAACTGGTAGGCACAGAGGCTAAGCATGTGGGCTTTCTAGCCACATGATTCTATGCAAGTTACTTCACTTCTCTGTGAATTAGTAACCACTCAATACATTAGGGCTGTTTTTATAACCTTGGAAGGAGTGAATCAGGCTGGATCACACCAAAGGGACAGTTATCTCAAAACTTATTTTGCAAACTTATTTCAAAATACAGTTCACTTGATATTTCAACTGTGATTAACACAATAACAGGTTAAAAGACTGAATTAAAAGTACCAAATGAAAGGTACAGGTGTATTATCTAAGTGAAAGCACCTATATTTTGAAGTGAAAGACCTATATTTTGAAATCATTTTCTATTTAAAGTTGTGGTAGGCAGAGCTGATAATGAGATTGCAACGATATACTCGAACATCCTTTGAAAAGTTGTAACATGATATATATCATCTTTACCCTTCTTGGGCCAGCTAAGAAATGGTATTTCACGCTAGTGTGTGCTAGGTATGGGGAATACCCCATTGCATAAGAAACAGTCATATCTCTCAAGATCACTGTCTCCATATATGAAAGATAATTAAGGTAGAATAAAAATTTTCAACCTTCAGATGATGTCTCTCAATGGATTGGAAAATAATTTCATGGGTCAAAACTAACATCAAACAAAATAGAATAGGAAATACCAGCTGATGTTTTACAGGCTGTAAGAATAGTATGACTTTGTGAATTTTTTGTTTCATGCAATATATATATGCATATCTGGTCAATATGTAAAATCCATTTCTTACTGCGGGTCATAGTCAAGTTAAAAAATTATTGTGATAAGTGTAAATAAATTATACTGTAGCAGCCTCTACTGGTTCATCACTTAATGATTTCCTGATATAAAGTGGGGTAGAAAAACATGGCCTTCTAATGTTGGAGTTAAGTGATTCTTTTAAAATTGTTTTTAATGTGAGATTAACTTGGTATTTCCAGTTTTCTACTTACAAACATTTCTGAATACCACTTCCTCCAATTAACAGTATTCCATTTTGTCTAGCTGCAGCCTTATTGCGCCTGTTTCAAATACTTGGTAAGAACGTGATGTTGAGCATGTTAAGTATGGCGTTGGAGAATTCTTTTTTAGCTGTAAAACTTGGAATATGTGACTTGGTTTTTCTGAGGCTTTGATTTTGTCATCTCTAAAATGCTACAAAATACAGAAATCCCCATGTAAGTTTTGATGTTTTAATAAGATTATTCTTTCAAAGTAATTTTATCATAGAATTTGACTTATGATTTAACATATAAAAATACTAGAGGGCCTCAGGTTCTCAGAAACCAACCAGGACTGAAGACATCTGGTCAGCTACATGAACTTGGCACTTGAAAGTGAAGTCAATTTTTGATAAACAGAGAGAGGGGGAATATAGGCAGAGAAAATACTGGGAAACAGCAGGCAGCTGCCAAGGTCTTTTGCTGGCCATCCTGATTAAAGAAATATAATAAAATAGTGGAAAATACACTTGGAAAAATAGAGGGAAGGTTTTGGGTTGTGAATACCCTTTAATGTCAGACTAAGAAACTGGGTTTTATGAGTGCAGGCATTTAACTCCACTGTTTTTAAAGTAATTTTACAACTCCTGTACTTTTTAAAACCCAAACTAAAACTTATGTCTTTGGTTAGATAGCTTTCAAATTAGATTTAATTGTGCTACCTGTGTGAGTTTTGGTTGAGGACTATGGGATGGAAGAATAAAAAGACTACAATGTGGAATAACGAGGAGAAAAACCAATATTCTAATAATAGCTAAAGTTTCTTTCTTTTTTTTTTCAAAATGCCATATGTCTATGTTAAGTACTTTACATGATTTGTTTAATTTTCACAAGTGTGAATAATGTGAGAGTGTGCCAGATACTATTATTACCCCCATTTTATAGGCAAGGAAGCTGAGAGGTTCAGTAACTTGGACAAGGTCACACAGACAGTAGGCAACAGAGGCAGAGTTGAAACCCAGGCTCCTTGACTGCGATGCTTGTTTTAATTGACTACTTTATCAAAGATCTTGATTCAATACTAAGTAACAGGGGCAGGACGGAGTTGCCATTCCCTGAGATGAGGAAGCCTGTGGGTTAAACATATAGGCACTTTGTTGCTGTGATTGTTGTCTTGGACACACGGAGGTTGTGATGCTCAGTCAGCGTTCAATTGGAGATGCAGAAATTCAGGTAGACATGTGGAAGGGGCAGCTGGATATTTAAGTCTGGACTTTGGGGGTAGATCTTGGCTGGAGCTATACATTTAGGACTTGTCAGCAGATACTTATGTTTAAATCCTTGGGACTGGGGGTGATTTCCAAGGAAGTAAGGGGAGTTAGAGAAGACGCTAAACGCTCAACTCAGGGGAACACTAAGGTTCAGAAGGTAAGACCTAGCAAAGGCGATATGGGAACAGCAGGCAGGCAGGTGGCAGGACCTGGAAACCAAGTGAGGAGGACAGTTTCAAAAAGGAAGGGGGGGGGCTCGTGGTGTCAGCTGTACCCGGTGAGTCCAGAGGGGAAGGACCAGACGTGTGCACCTGACTTGGTGGCTGTGTGGAGGGGCGGGGGGACGTGCTACACCGCGGCGACTTTGGCAAGAGCATCTTTTTGTGGAGGACAGAAGCCTGCGAGATGTGTGTCCAAGATGGAAAATAAGAGCAGGAAGTGAAACCACTGAGTATTTTTCTTCCTATCTGCTGTCGGAGCGAATGTGCGGATCAATGCACTTGGCACAATCTTCCTTTAAAAAAACGAATCCTCTAACTGAGGGTATATGATTTTTGAAGGACGAGGATGATGATTTATCTTCTAAATGCTTTGCACAAGGATAGCATTTAAATAACAATTGCAGAATTTAATTAAACGTTGAAAAGGAAAAGGACTATTCCTGCTGAAATCTCACCAATCTGTGCTTAGTGACACTTGAGACACCTCCTCCCGTCCCCAACATAGAGACACTTCTGGAAGTCTGGTTGGCAGCAAAAATTTAGCGTGTGTGTGTTTAACCCAGTAAAGGCCACATTTTCATTTTTAATTTTTGTGTGATGAATCTTCAATGCGTATCTTATAGCTCTTGTTCAGTTGTTGAGAGGAGAGAAAAATTAAAAAAAAAAAAAAATCTTATCCCTGCCAGCATGTTGGTTTGTGTGAATCACAGCTCAGTGAAAGCTCTCAGGCATATAATTTATCTTTTCTTTGGCCTACGTAGTAAATGCTTCATTTGTTCATGAATTCTGGCCTTGTTTTAATTATGCTATGCCCTGAATGTAGTTTTATAAAGCACAAAAATCAGACTGTCGTTCTGCAAACACAGAAGATTTGTGTGTCCCCCCCCTCCCAGAATGAAATGGTGGCATCTTTTTCCCCATTCACAGCTCTGTGGGTTTGTGGTTGGCATTCCAATCCAGTAAGGGGCTGGGGGGGGGGTGGCTTGTGTGGGTGGGAGAGAGGGGCAGCTGACATGGCCGAGCCCAAGGCATCATTTACTCCAAGAACTCTGAATCAATACAGTGACTGCCATTGACACATAATATGCTACCCCCACCAAGAAGGCCATTGATCGAAGGGTTTTATTCTGGTTACTTTCTCAGGGCTAGATGCTCTCGTTACGCTTATAGAACAATTGATATTTTTGTTGTTGTTTTTGTTCTACATACACAATTGTGCAGCCAGAAATCAGATGAGAATATTTAGCAATCAGAAGGCTGTTTGTTTTTTTTGTGTGTGTGAATGTGCGTGTGAAAGATCTTTGTAGACATGTGTAGTTGCATATCCACAAGTTCATAGACTAAAGAAAAAAAAATGAATGGCCATTTCATAACGTGTCTGTGTTTTACATGCAGCGTGCAGAATGGGCACTCAGTATTTCAAATTCCAATAAAGAATGGAAATTGGTAGTGTAACAAAAACATGCAAATTCTGTTAGTGGCTCTAAGGGGGCTAACTCATTCAGTAAGAAAGACGAAGTATGATAACAATTTTGGGGTCTTCTGAGAGGTCACTATAACTTCAAAATATTGCCCATAGGCTTGCCTATCTTAGATACCAGCCATGTCTCCAGCATAAGCCCCTACCTCTTGACTCCAATTTCATTTTGAATCTCCTTCCATTCAGACTGAGGTGCTCTCTTTAAGAGTCTTCAAATAAGGAAAAAACCCTGCTGAGTTGATAAGGCACAACTCTAACACTCTCTTGTACTTTTCTTAAAATAGGAATGGGTTGAATGCATTGGTGTTTTATGATATGTGTGGTTATCAGGTAATGAACTGTTCACTTAATTAAGATGGGGATTAAAACGAGTCATTAGACATCTGTCCACTGATAGGTCTTCCCACAAATAACTCCATCTTTTCCTAAGTCAGACAATGGGTTGACTTCAGATGCCCATGTGCAAAAACATGTGACTATTCAATAAGTCACAACTTCAGAATGGCCTTAGAAGCCCATGACCAGTAAGTAATGAGAGCTCAATCAGAGTTTCACCACTCAAAATAGTACATAGAGCCTGGCCTGTGGCGGCTCAGTGGAAAGTGTTGGCCTGGAACACTGAGGTCACTGGTTCGAATCCCTGGGCTTGCCTGGTCAAGGCACATATGGGAGTTGATGCTTCCTGCCTCTTCCCCCCTCCAAAAAAAAAAAATGAATAATTAAAAAATTAAAAAACAACAACAAAAAAACAAAGTAGTACATAATTTTTCAAATATTCATGAATAGTGATGACCAGTATATAGCCCTGAGACAAGTACTTTTCTGCTATAGGTCTATACAGCGATGGTCTCTTCACTGGGCCAGTGAGGCTAATTCTCCCATGCTGGGTATTCCTTTAACACATGGCCTCTCCCAGCAGAACACTTGGCACCTTGCATAATCATTGTGGGTTTTTTGTACCTCTTCTCTGCTCGACTGCATACTTGCTGAGGACAGGGACGCTCTGTCCTGTCCATCACTGTGGCATGGCTTCACCTGTGCCTAGCAGTGTCACAGGCAAAGATTTGATGCCTGGATGCATTCATTGAAAGACATATTTTGAATTCTTCAGAAAGCAATTCAATTGGCTCTTGAACTGGTGCATTTGGGGAAGTGGGCATTTGAAGGGTAATTTTTCAAACCTTTGAAGGAAAATTTAAATATTGAATTTCTTGGAGTCAAATTTTACAGGGACAGCAAGAATGTAAACAGATGAGCCGAATTATCTTTTCCCAGTTTTAACCATTCAGAATATTTAGCCGGTATCTAATATTGACGGTATACTTCTTCACACCACCCTACATGCATTAAAGCCACAGAGTAATAATGTGACACTAACTTTCTTTAAGGAGAAGAATATGTGTACAGTATCTAGAACAGAGCCTGGCACATTGTAAACGCGCAATAAATGGCAGCCAGTGTTATTATTAGCAACTTGGCAGTGCAAGTAGCTGTTATTAAGACAAATATATTGATAGTCACGATAGACTATCATGACTATATCATGATAGACCATATAATAAACAACCCAGCCCATCTAATTTCCTCCTGGTTCTAACCTCAACTAGTGGCATTTGATTTTATCCCAAAGTTTGAATAAGACTGTTATGTAAAAAAATCCATTCACTAAGGAAGCAAGTGCCTGAAGACACAATGTATTCATTTTTATTTACTTCTTCATTCAAGGAGCTCTTTCTCTGTCCTGAACACAAACGAATTTTATCATGGTTAAAAGCAAATGTGCTTTTTAAGATTAAAAGAACTTGCCTCTCTTTGTACAAGCTGAGAGAGTGTCAAGAAAAAAATGAGTTCTTAAAAAAAAAAAATCTGGTTTTTACCAAAGAATTACTCCAGATTGTTGGAAAATAATTAGTACACAAGAGTCTGCCCAAAGCTGTAAAAGCTATTTAAACCCACCCTTTACTGCAAAAGATGTTGAAAGATCAATCCAATAAGAAATAAAATGTGCTCCAAGGAAAGTCCGTAAACACAGCGTGTGTGAGACAAGTGACTGAGACCGGCTGGGGAGGTAAGTCTTTGAGAAACCATTTTATTCCCCTAATGCCTTTCCCTCCTGACTGCATTGATCATAGATGCAACCTGTCCGGCTTCCCCTTTGATAAATGGAAGGACAGATTCATCTATATGTAACTCGCCCCCTCTTGTCTTTTACATAAAACAGATGCCACAGCTGTGATTGTTTTGCCAACAGATGTTTCTGCTTACCAAAACATGGGAGTCACGAGCTACAATGTGCTGTTTGTTCTAGAGGGGTCCAGGGTCTGATACCTTGTCAGGGTCCCTGGGTGACTGCAGAGCAGCCTATGGAGGCTCAGCATCTTACCCCAGTGGGTCCCCCCCCCCCAGCTTGCATAGAGAGCAAAATAGATTGTCCCTCGTCAGTACTTACCCTCTCTGCAGGTACATCATAGGACTGCCTGGGTAATCCAGGAATGTCCTGGGCCTGGTCCTGTTGCTCCCCACTCTTGGCTTCCTGTTGGCTCCCAGCGGGTGCCTTCTCCTGTCCCTTGTCCAGTTTGAAGAGTTTGTCAAGAAAGCTGGGGTCCTTAGGCTTGGACGGGGCTGCTCCCCCTGACTCAGGTGGCAGAGGCGCTAGTCCCCAAGTGGCAGAGGAGCCTTCGTGCTTGAAGGCGAGGGTCTGGCCGGCGGTTTTATCTGGGTCATGCCCCTGTGCAGCTGCCAGCGGAAGGGCCATGCTGTCACTCGGTCCTTTGTTCCCTGGAGCTCCGCTGGAGCTGACAGCAAGCCTCAGTGGGGTGGTGGATGAATCCACGGCTGGGTCTCCGGTACGCCCTGGTACCGGCCGAGAGAGTGTCAGGAAAAAACGCGACTTAGCAGCTGGGGCCTCGGGCTTGGCCTCTTTCCCAAGATTCTGTCGGTCGGCACCCGCGCCAGCGCTGCTCTCCATTGTCTTGGGGGAAGAAGTGGCCACAGTGTCTTCCTTGACCCTTATTCCCAAATCGACTGTAAACACAAACAGAAACAGCAGTTATTCAATCCCGCGAGGAAACTCAAGGATGGATAATGGACTGCAAACGCTGTCTACACAAAGGCCACCGCGCACACTGGGACTCGGCTGCTCTCCCGCCACCCTGCAAAGCAAAAGGTAGTTCTCTGGATATCTCCGGGCCCTACTACTACTCTTCCTGGGAGAGAGGAACCGAAGGTTAGCGAGCAGGAAGGCCAGTTCTCGGCAAGTGCACGCCAGGTGCTGTACTCCTGATGCTCCTGTTCATGGTCCCTGTGAGAAGCAAGTCGTCCTGACTTCTACTGGGAGGCAGGAGCAGGCGGGATCGTGCGCTCTGCGCCTGGAACTAGGTTTCTCAGCCTTGGGACGATTGGCACTTGGATCCTTCTTTACTATGGGGCCCCTCTTGTGCGTTGTAGGGTGTTTAACAGCACCCCGGGGCCTTCACTCGTCAGATGCCAATAGCATCCCCAAGTTGTGACAACCAAAAATGTCTCCAGACATTGCCCAATGTCCCCTGGGAGGCAAAAAAGACTCATATTGGAGCACCACTGAGTGAGGATGTCTGTTTGAATGCAAGTAACTTACCTTTTCTGTGCATCAATGGCCTGGTAAAATGAGGCCTTTTGTTACAAAGATTACATGAGTTAATAATACTCTTAGAGCACGTGGAACAGTGCCTGGAATATAGTAAGTGCTCAGTAAATGTTATGATCGTTAGCTAACGTTAGCTATTGCCATTGCTTACTAGTGTGAAAGCTGACAGCCAGAGAGGCAGGCAGTTCCCACGACTGCCCAGGAAGCTGGTACCTAGCAGAATCTGGTTGTGGGGAGAAATCTGTTGAGAATACTAAAGGATTTTAAAAATTAAGGCTCAGGAAGTTTCTTGGAAGGCTAGAGGAGAAGATGTTCACACAGGAAGGCAAATTGGACCTCAAGTCCTCCTGGAATCAGAAACACAGGGTTCGCTGTCCAAGGCCATGCCTCCTGTAAGGAGGACACTGTCCAGAACCCACCTGTTTCATCTTTGACCTCTGCAGCGACCTTTCAACTGCCTTCTTTGCTAGGTTTCTTTTATAAAGCAGTGCAATATTTAGCAAAAAAAAAAAAAAAAGAAGAAAGAAAGAAAAGAAGTTATACTGTGCATCTTGGAACCACTGTTAAGATTGAGATTTTCGCCTGACCAGGCGGTGGCGCAGTGCATAGAGCATAGGACTGGGCTGCTGAGGACCCAGGTTCAAGACCCCGAGGTTGCCAGCTTGAGCACGGGCTCATCTGGTTTGAGCAAAGCTCACCAGCTTGGACCCAAGGTCGCTGGCTCAAGCAAGGGGTTACTCGGTCTGCTGAAGGCCCGCGGTCAAGGCACATATGAGAAAGCAATCAATGAACAACTAAGGTGTCACAATGTGCAACAAAAAACTAATGATTGATGCTTCTCATCTCTCCGTTCCTATCTGTCTGTCCCTGTCTATTCCTCTCTCTGACTCTCTGTGTCTCTGTAAAAAAAAAAAAAAAAAAAAAAAAAAGATTGAGATTTTTTACTGCTAAGTTGTATGACCTTGGACAAGTCACTAAACATTTTAGAATTTCCTCAGACATCAAATGGGAACAATAGTAGCCCCCTTGCAGGGTCGTTGTGACATTTGAAGGAGAAAAGTCTTGCCAAGGGTCTGGTACACTGCCTGTTCCATAGTAGGTCTGCATCATTGATGGCTACTGGGGTTATTTTTAAGGTTTTTTGCACATATTGCATTCTATTTTATACATGTGTAGACAGCTACTTCTTAATATCTGTTTGCAGGAGGACAGAGAGAAATGAGAAACAGGAGAACTGGGGATCCTTGTGGTCTGCTCATAATGTTCATTAATGTGGAGTGAGAAATACACACACATCCATACATGCACACACATCCTTCTGCCAGCAATTGTTTTTGCCAAACTCTAGTATCTCCCAGTGAACAAACAAACACGACGAGAGAGAGATGGATTTTGTGTAGATTGGCAGTCTCCCCACTAAGCACTGAGGAGCAGGGGAGAAACAGATCAGGAGACCCGTGACAAGCGCCAGGGTTCCCTCATAAACTTGGACCTCAAGGAGACCCGTCTGCAGAAACACTGACTGTATCTTCTAGCTCTTCTTAGCCTTTTTTCTGTAGTCCGGGAATTCATAATCATGGTAAATATTATTCTCAGGGAGCACAGGAGGGAGGGAGGGAGGGAGGGAGGGAGGGAGGGAGGGAGGGAGCAGGAGTAAGGAAGAGATAGAAGAAAATGTCAGGGTGCCAAGTAGCAAGTAAGTGGCTGCAGTGTCAGAGTGAGTGGAAATGAATGGTGGGGATGGTCCCTGCCAGGAGAAGAGGAAACAGTTGACAAAAAGGGGGAGACTAAGATTCAAAACAAGGATGGGCTTTTCAAAATGCCAAGAGCACCAACTGATCTGTTTCGGTCTCTTTCTTCTCCTTTCTCTCTGGCTGGAAACCGCAGAACAGCGGTATGTGCGAGGGTTACGGCCATAGGAAAACGTCTCTGAATAAAAAATATCTTCACATGGACAGATTTTTTTTTTAAAGTGCCAATATATTGCTTTGATAGATGATAAATTTCTTATACCCCAGTATCTAGACAAGATGTCAGTGTAATCTAGAGATTACAGCAGATGCAAACCATAGCCCTTGATATCAGAGAATGGGTGCAGTGTTTTTGATAACTTGTGAGACTTAGGGCTTCTTAGATGGAACATTCTATGACACTGAAGCTCTACCTCACCCAAACATGGGTGAGTGCATACCGACATCCATCACTCCAAACTTCTATTTCCCTTGCTAAAACATTCACCTCCCCATTGGGCACAGGACGTAAGCATGACTAACAGAAAGAAATTCTCTTTGCTGAACCTAGTAGAACAGAGTTTTGCTCTTTGTGTTTGTGTCAGCATATCTGGAGCTGGTAGCCTTGGCCATCACATTTGGGAATGCAGCAGAGTTGAAAGCAGAGCCATAAGATCCAGGGAACAGATGTCCAATGACTTGGACACCTGGATCTAGCTGTGCCTGAAGCTGGCATTTATTTACCATTATAGGGCCAACAATCTCCTGCTCCATCCCACTTATCCCAATTTAAATTAAGTACATACTCAGTGACTTGGAGAGAATATCAGGGACTTGGTCAATATACTTATTCCACTAGTCAATCAGTAGCAATCGATCCTCTCCTTGTTCAAGTTTACCGAGGAGGCATTTAGTATGAAAGGGAGGGGAAAAAAAGAAATGGGAAGAAGTGAGTTATAAGGAGCTGGATAGAAGTAAAAAACACCCACTGACACTTTGTCTTTTCAATAAAAGTGAAGGAAACTAATCTACTGGGAAAAAGAGTCATTTGAGATCTTAGATAAACATTAACAACCAGTATGTTCTAAAACATTAACTTAAACACACACACACACACACACACACACACACACACACACACATCCAATCTGTATGAGTGAGCAGGAAGAAAACCCATTGGAATTGCAGGTTTTATCCTCTTGCAAAGATGGGGCCAGTTTACATGCCTTCCTTATGTTATTCTGGGAACAATAAAGTGTCCCTTCTGGATGACTGGAGCTAAGCTTTCAGTTCCTGCGAAAAAGCTTGGGAAAAGCCCATCGTGAATCTGGTTTCAATAAAAAGTTTTCTCATAAAGCAGGCAAACAGATGACATACCAAAGAGTTTTACTTTCCATGAAAAAAAAGTGTGTAAGAGTTTCAGGAAGATAAAAAGGAATCAAGTAAATGCGAATGGCAGCTCGCAAGTAGTTAGGAGGGTGGAACACTTTGATCCCTTGAGTGCAGGAGAGGTATTTTGTATTGTGTGTGGTTTTCTTTCTTAAGAAAGTCATTTTATCTAGACGGGCGACTGAGAACTTATTTCCCGCTGCAGCCCAGTGTAATTGTTCAAGAACTTAGGCTGCAGATCAGAAGGACCTGGGTTTAACTTTTTACTCCTCATTGATTAAATATGTGACCTGGTCAGGCGACTTTATTATCCTTGTTCCTCAGTTTGATTATAAAACGAACAAGAAAATAACAGTGCCTTCTGCCAAGAGTGACCGTGAGGATTAAATGACATATATCCTGTGTAAGGTGCTTAACACAGCAGCTGGTATGTGGTGGCTATTCAGTAAACATCAATTGTTTTGTAATATTTATATGTTATTACTGCAATTACTAGTTTATATTCCTAAACATCAGTCATAAAACAAGGATTTATCCCAATGGTTTAACTTACAAAGTTGAGTGTTCTGGAAAGACTTTTAAAAGTAGAAATGATATGAATTAATTTATCCTCAGAAATCTATGAATCTGGGCCAGAGAAGTTTCAGGCATATCATTTTCAAGCACCAAGTATTCTTAGTCAAAGCAAGCGGCTTCATCAAAGTTCTGATTATATATTTTAAAAAATACACACACAATTTGTGTTACAATATTCAGAACTTCGGAGGAAAGATTATCTTCTGTTTTAGTTCATGTGTCAAAGCTAAAATTCTCACTTGGCACAACTTTAAAAATAATGCCTTGTGGTCATGGGGGCTTCCCACATGCCAAAACAAACATTATGGTAAGTGCTGTATGTAGGCCAGAGGCATTTTATTTAGGTATGGCGATGCTACAAACTAAGCACTGTTATCACTCCCATTTTATAGGTGGGGAAACTGAGGTTCTGAGCAGACAAGTCCCTTTTTCAGTGTCCTCCAGCTTATAAGTGGTGGAATCAGGATTTGAACACATGTTTGCCTGATCCCAAAACTCAAACCCCTAACATGTTGTAGGAGAAGTGAGAAGTGAGAACAGAAGAGAGGGAGAGAGGAAAGATGAATGAAGTAGACACAGTTTGGTTCACTGAATTCAATTAAAAAAACAATGCACAAGAGGGAAAAAAAAACCCTGTATTTTTTAGATCTGGAAAACATAAATGATTTTTTTTTTTTGTTTTAAATACAAATGTAATCATACCTTTTATCTGCATAAAACTATCCAAAGAGACTCACCACAGTGAAATTAAGTTCAAAGTCTGCCATGGGCCATGGCTCATCCTGTGTTCTTTCTTTCACCTGGCCACAGAACAACCTACCCGAAGCTCTTTGGCCTGGTTGTTCTATACACCTGGTAATGCTTCCCCCAAGATATCCACATGACACCTCATTCAGTCTCAGGTGAGACCTCCTTGAGGAGGCCTAATCCTAACCTAACCCTAAACTTAACACTAACCTCTAAACCTAACCCTAACCCTGAAACTGAAATCGAACAATAACCTGAAACCTAATCCTATCGCTAACCCTAATCCTAACCCTAACCCTGTCCCAACCCTAACCCTGTCCCAACCCTAACCCTAACCCAAACTTAACCTTAACCCTAACCTTAACCAAACCCTAAATTTAACCCCAACCCTAACCCTAACCCGAAACTTAAACCTAACCCAACCCAACCCTAACCATAAACCTAACCCTAACACTAACCCTAACCCAAAGCTAACTTTAACCCTAACCCTAAATCTAAGCATAACCCTAAACCAACCTTAACACTAACAGTAACCCTAACCTCAACCCTAAACCTAACACTAATCTAACCCTAACACTAAACTTACCCCTAACCCCTAACTTTAACACTAACACAGGCCCCTACTCCTACCCCTACCCCTAACCCTAACCCAACCCTAATGCTAACTCTAAACCTAACCCAAACTCTAACCTAACCCTAACCCCTAACCTTAACCCTAATTCCAAACCCTGACCCCAACCCTAACCCACCCTCTGAAGGAACCCACCACTCCCCCCTTCACTCTTTGGGTCTGCAGAGCATGACCCAAACTAACGACACATTAATCCATGGTTTACTTGTTTCCTCCCCACAGGAAGGGAAGCCCCAAGTGGACAGAGACTTGGTCTGTTTGAATTTCAGCAGCTCCGCCAGGCCCCCAGCAGAGATGGGCACATCCAATAGGATTAAGCCAGGAACCTCGGCGGGCGGGCAAGCACTCAGCGACCAGGACTGCACCAGCGGCCGGAATGGCCACACTTGTTCTAAGAGTGGTGGCAGAGATGGAGTTCTAGCCTTCTGAGAATTCTTTGTCCAAATCCGCCCAGGTCATAAGGTTAAAGAGGGAGGCAGACGCTATCATCGTCATTTTTTTTCACAAATGAAATGGCCTCTTAGGGAAATTATTCCCCACTCCAATCTTCCTTCCTCAGCAATATCCTGATCCTCCAGGATGAAGGATAGAGTGGAATCTAGTGCACACTAATTGCAAGGAGAAATCGCAAATCTTGCAAAAGACACAGGGGGTTGTACAGTCCTGTAAAGTGGCTGTTTGGATCGCGCCCATGGCCGTTGCTGGAACAGGAGCTGGCAGAGTTCAAACAGCTCACCAAAGAAGGGAAAATAGCAGCTGAGATCTTCAAAAGAGAATCGTTTTTAAATATCAAAGGATGATGATAGGCCCTTGGGAAAAACTGATAAAGACCTCAAAATGTTTTTTGCAAAAATGACCCTTTTGCGATCATAATCATGCGGTGGAAGTCAAATGACACTTCAAACCACTGTGGCTTTCTGTGTTATGCTAATGCTTTTGTTGAGTTAAAGGTCTGGACATGAGGATTCACGTGGCAGATGCTTATGGCTTGGAGGAAGATGTCAGGTTTGAAAAGTTCACTGAATGATCAGATTTCATGCTTTCCAGCTTGATATCAAAAAGCTACGATGTCTTTGCCACAAAGTTCTAACATAAATAATTAAAAAGGAATGGGTTTGGGGTGGGGGTATAGGGAAAGACTTCTCAACTATGAGCTTGATACAAAGTGTCTAAACATTTAGTGAGGAAAGCGCTGGGCTCCAATGAGGTGCGGGCAGGACGGCTCCTTCATGGTCTCACAGAGTGTGCTGGTGACGCTCTTAATCTCCCCTCTCCTCTTATTCACATATTTCCTATCGTTCGTATGCCTATGGATATCTCGAACAAAGGTAATTCAAATGCAAAATGAGCCTTTGCTCCTACACAAACAGATATTGTCACTCATCTTAGTTAGATGTTTGTGGGTTTTTTTCTCATTTTGGTAATATATACATTGAACATGTGCTTACTACCCCAAAATGATTTATCTTTCATTCCTTCTCTTTCCCTGTCTCTAGCCTCCACCTTCATTGTAATATAACTAATATCATCAACCCAGCGCGGCATTCCAGATGCACGTGCACAGGTTGTAGGCATCCTTGTTGGTTTTTATAAACATCGGATCATATTAGATGTGGTTTTTGATTGCTTTTATGTGTCACTGTTATGGGTTGAATGTTTGTGTTGCCTCAGAATTCACTTGTTGAAATCTTAACCCCCCCACCCCCCCATGATGGTATCAGGAGGCGGGGCTTTTGGCAGGTGCTTAGGTCACGAGGGTGGAGCCTTCATGAATGGGATTAGTGCTCTTATAAAAGAGACCCAGAGAGCTAGCTCACCCTTCCACCAGCTGAGGACATGGTGCAAGATGACTGGGAACTGGGAAGAAGGCCCTTACTACACCAGATCTGCTGGCCCCTTGATCTTGGACATCCCAGCCTCCAGAACTGTGAGAAATAAATGGCTGTTGTTTAAGCCATCCATCTGCTCTATGGTATTTTAGTTATATCAGCCTGAATGAAATAAGACAATTATAGTTATCCCTCCTGGTCAATGCATTCAAGTCTAGCTTGTATTTTTAATTGCTGCATAGTGCTCCTTAGTGTAGATATGCCAATGATATTTAAGCCATTGAGTAATCAATAAATATTCTGATAATTTCTAATTTTTTTTTTTTTTTACATTTCCATTACAAACAATGCTGGATAAACTTTGATGTTCAAAAATCTTAAGTTGGTACTTTAGTTCTGTACAATAGAGGCACAGAGGTACAATTGCTGTGCAATTTTTAAAAACAGACACTGCTAGATCCCTCCCCCTCCCCCCAAGGATCTAGAAATTCACATTTCCAGCAGCAATGGGATGGGAGCCTCTCTCTCGCCCCCAGAGATGGCAGAGACATGAAACGGCAAGGACACTGATCAGAGACACACTGTTAAACACCTTTAAATGGCAAACGACTTACCGGAGAAGGCCATATATCATGCTCTGAGTGCCCTGAGCAGTTGGGACACGAAGGGTAAGCCTTGGAGATGGGAGTGAGGGTAGGTCAGATGCATGCCACATGAAACACTGTTAAGGAGTGATTATTATTAGTTGGGAACTCTGGGGCACTGAGAATAGCTAGCCAGAAAATAATGTGAGGCAAGGGGCTCAGGGGAGGAAGATGGGGAGGAGGACGGGGAGGAAGACAGGGAGGAGGATGCGGAGGAGGATGGGGAGGAGGATGGGGCAGAGAATACAGAGAAGGACAGGGAGGAGGATGCAGAGAAGGACGGGGATAAGGATAGGAAGGAGGATGAAGAGGAGGACGGGGAGGAGGATGGGGCAGAGAATACAGAGAAGGACAGGGAGGAGGATGCAGAGAAGGATGAGGAGGAGGACAGGGAGGAGGACGGGGCAGAGAATACAGAGAAGGACAGGGAAGAGGATGGAGAGAAGGATGAGGAGGAGGACAGGGAGGAGGACGGGGCAGAGGATGCAGAGAAGGACGGGGAGGAGGATGGAGAGAAGGATGGGAATAAAGATGCGGAGGAGGATGGGGAGGAGGACAGGGCGGAGGATGCAGAGAAGGACAGGGGGGGGAGGATGCAGAGAAGGACAGGGGGGAGGATGCAGAGAAGGACGGGGAGGAGGATGCAGAGAAGGACAGGGCGGAGGATGCAGAGAAGGACGGGGATAAGGATAGGAAGGAGGATGAGGAGGAGGACAGGGAGGAGGATGGGGCAGAGGATGCAGAGAAGGACAGGGAGGAGGATGAGGAGGAGGATGAGGAGGAGGACGGGGAGGAGGACAGGGCGGAGGATGCAGAGAAGGACAGGGAGGAGGATGCAGAGAAGGACAGGGAGGAGGATGAGGAGGAGGACGGGGAGGAGGACAGGGAGGAGGATGCAGAGAAGGACAGGGAGGAGGATGCAGAGAAGGACAGGGATAAGGATAGGAAGGAGGATGAGGAGGAGGACAGGGAGGAGGATGGGGCAGAGGATTCAGAGAAGGACAGGGCGGAGGATGCAGAGAAGGACGGGGATAAGGATAGGAAGGAGGATGAGGAGGAGGATGGGGAGGAGGACAGGGCGGAGGATGCAGAGAAGGACAGGGAGGAGGATGCAGAGAAGGACAGGGATAAGGATAGGAAGGAGGATGAGGAGGAGGACGGGGAGGAGGATGGGGCAGAGGATGCAGAGAAGTACGGGGAGGAGGATGGAGAGAAGGACGGGGATAAGGATAGGAAGGAGGATGAGGAGGAGGACAGGGAGGAGGATGGGGCAGAGGATGCAGAGAAGTACGGGGAGGAGGATGGAGAGAAGGACGGGGATAAGGATGGGGAGGAGGATGAGGAGGAGGACGGGGAGGAGGACAGGGCGGAGGATGCAGAGAAGGATGGGGATAAGGATAGGAAGGAGGATGAGGAGGAGGACAGGGAGGAGGATGGGGCAGAGGATGCAGAGAAGTACAGGGAGGAGGATGGAGAGAAGGACGGGGATAAGGATGGGGAGGAGGACAGGGCGGAGGATGCAGAGAAGGATGGGGATAAGGATGGGGAGGAGGATGAGGAGGAGGGTGGGCCAGAGGAGGACAGGAATAAGGATGGGGAGGAGGATGGGGAGGAGGACAGGGAGGAGGACGGGGCAGAGGATGCAGAGAATGATGGGGAGGAGGATGGAGAGAAGGATGGGGATAAGGATGGGGAGGAGGGTGGGGCAGAGGATGCAGAGAATGATGGAGAGGAGGATGGAGAGAAGGATGGGGATAAAAATGGGGAGGAGGATGGGAGGAGGACAGGGTGGAAGATGCAGAGGAGGATGGGGATATGGATGGGGAAGAGGATGGAGAGAAGGATGGGGATAAGGATGGGGAGGAGGATGGGAGGAGGGTGGGGAAGAGGCGGTCAGGAGGAGGATGGGGAAGAAGATGTGGAGGAGGAGAGAGAGGAGGACGGAGAGGAGGATGCAGAGGAGGATGCGAAGGAGGATGGGGATAAGGATGGGGAGGAGGATGAGGAAGAGGAGGTCAGGAGGAGGATGGGGAAGAGGATGTGGAGGAGGAGGGAGAGGAGGATGGGGAGGAAGAGGGGAAGAGGATAGGAAAAGGAGGTAAGGAGGACAATGGGGAAGAGGATGAGGAGAAAGATGGGGTCAAGGATGAGCGGAGGATGGGGAGAAGCAGCCAAATCAAGAAGACATTACATTCCCCAGAGTAGATGCACAAATGGCCAATGAGCACGTAGCAGGAGGCTCAACATCATCAGTTGTTAGGGAAGGCGATCAAACCACAACACCATACCACTCCACGCCCACCAGCAAGGCCACAAACAGGCAGACAATAACCAGTGTTGGCGAGGAAGTGGAGAAATGGGAACCCTCAGATGTTGCTGGTGGGAATGCAAAATGGTGCAGTTACTTTGGAAAGCAGTCTAGCAGTTCCCCCAAAACAGAAACATGGACTTACTCCATGATCCAGTCATTCCCATTCCTGGATACAGAGCGAAGAGAGTGAAAACATATGTCCATGAAAAGACCTGTACATAAATGTTTAAGCTGCATTATTTATAATAGCCCCAAATGGAAACAACCCAAATGCTCATCAACAGATGACTGGATAAACAAAATGTGGTCTATCCATACAATGGACTATTATTTAGCCATAAAAAAGAAGTATCGACTCATGCCACAACATGATGAACCTTAAAAGCACGATGCTCAAAGAATCCAGGTACAACAGGTCACATATTGTATGTTGTTTATACAAAATGTCCAACATTGGCAAGTCCGCGGAAACAGAAAGCAGATTAGAGGTGGAATCAGGAGTGACCGCTCAAGGGACTTCCTTTGGAGGAGCTGAATGTGTCCTGGAATTAGATACTGGAATTGTTGCCTTACCTCATGACTACCCTAACCAGCACGAACGGCGCACGTTATAAGGATGACGTTTTTGGTATAGAAATTATGTCTCAATTTTGAAAAAGAAGAGATACGAAGAAAAGTCAGGGGTGGAGGGACAGTGAGCACTAGACATGAACAGCTCATGGGAAAAGCAACAAGGATGGCTTTCAAGCGGATGAAAACATGACCAACCTCATAAACAGTAAAATACCAGCAAAATCACTAGATGTCACTCTCCACCTGTCAGGTTGGTAAACGGAGCGATTTGGTGACTTAGTGGGGAGAGGGTGTGAAAAACAGCACATATATCTTCAGTGGGAGCCTTATTTGATGTATGTAGGGAGGATGATTTTTTTTTTTTTTTGAAAATTAAATTGAGTGGGGTGACATTGATCAAAAAGAGTACCTAGATTTCAGGTACACATTTCTATAGCATTTGAACTGTTGATTGTATTGTGTACCCATCACCCAAACGGAGAATAAGCTAGAGATAAAGGTGAATATTTAAGAATTCACAAACTCTGTAAGCTCTAATTTCTGCTTCTAGAATGTCACCCTCTACGTATGGTCACACAGAGGCACAGTTCTCGCAGGACTGCCGTTACTGTGGCAAAAGTCTGGGAACAACCAACCTAACCTCTTATCAACAGGGACTTGGTTAAGTGAGTGATCACTTGTCCACACCGCAAAATATTCCACAGACATCAACACTCTCTGAGACACTCCAGGCAGTGATAAAAAAGCTCCGTCTAACTGTATGCACAGAGTATCCCATGCGTTATTAAAAAGTACCGAGTGCCAGAGGAGAGGATCTGAAAGCGCCTGATACTTGGAATCCCTCTGGCCACAAGGCACTGTAAGGCATGCTCCTCCCTAAAGAGGGGAATTTGGGGATGCAGTGGGGGAGCAGTCAGAGCCAGGGTGGGTCAGTTCCCTGCCACTCATTATGGATGCATGGGCACTAAAGTCTCACCCCACCCCATGTCACTTAAAAATGTACACATAATGAAAAGAAAAAAATTGAAGGAAAGGAATGGTCTAGAAATGAGAAGTAGGATTTAAGGGACATTTGACCTAGTTCCTGATTTGCCTGGGGCTGGCCCCCCGATGGTGACAGGCTCTGTAACTAACGAGCCTGCAGCTCCTGGTGGTGGGGGCTCAGGGTGGTCCAGTGAGCCCAGCATCCTGGAGTGAGCACACCACCTCCCGGGCGTCTTCGCATCCCAGAGCCCGACCCTCTGCTCAGCGAACTCAAAAATTTGAATTTTTTTAAGTCACCAGGAGTCCATGTACATCTCAGAGGTCATTTTAAAAAGAATTCATGAATCAGCCCCAGGGCCTGTTTATTCGTTTAAGTCAGAGAAGAAAACAGATCTGGAGAGGGAACGAGCCACTGGTGACCTCCCACCCACGTGGTAACCTCCCTGTGGGAAAACACACGGGAACAGTGGGCAGGATGCCTGGTGAGCCCAGAAGCCAAGCGAGTGGACTTAGAGTTGGCCATAGGACTTAAGTGTTGAATGCTTCAAGCTGTGATAACCTAGCGGTGGTGAGGATAAGGCAAAGAAAGCGACTTTTGGGAAGAGATGGGAAGTAGGGAGAAAACTTGTCAATAACTGAGGTTGCCTCTGTGAGATCTGCTCATGGGGCTGGCTTGGTGTTGGCCCATGGAATGTTCAGATTTTTCTTTTTAATTGGAAATTTCATTTGAAACTTAAAAACTGGGCTTTCATTGAAATATCTTATCTGCTGAGGGATTCCCCCAGGGCAGCCAGACCTGGAGCTGAGTGGATCCTCACAGACAGGGAACGTTTCCAAGTCTCTATGCCGCCTAGAGCCTCCAGCCGGGTCTCAGATGCCGGGGTTCATGGGAGTCTCCCGGAGGACTTGGGAGAACAGATGTGAGGTCACCACCCCCAGCATTTCTGATTCAGGAGGTCTGGCTGGGGCCCCAGAACCTGTAGACTCAGTAGTTCCCAGTGACGGGATGCCACTGATCCAGGGCCCCTCTGAGAGTCACAGATACACACCACAGATTTTGCAGCCACAAACGGAGCCTGGCCCCACTTATGTGTAAGCACAGAGCAGAGATTTTAGTCCGTCTGATTCCGAATGCCAAACTCTGAGTGCTCTTACTCAATCGCTTCCGTCGTGTCTGCTGTGACCCTGTGGCCCCGTCCAGCTGTCTCATGCATCAGGAGAGATGAGAGCTCTTAAGAGCTGAACTGTGGCCCCGCAGAAGATGAAATCCTAACCCCCAGTACCTGTGGCCTCATTTGCAGATGACCAAGTAAAGATGAGGTCAATTAGGGTGAGCCTCAATCCAGTGTTACCGTGCCCTGTTCAAAGGGGAAATTTGGACGCGGAGACAGAGAAGGAAGATGCTATAGGGACAGAGAAGTCCATCTAGAAGCCCAGGAATGCCTAAGGCTACCGGAAGCAGGAACAAAAACAGAGAACAGATCCCCCCCTCATCGACCTCAGAAGGCACCAACCCTCCTGACACTTTGACTCGGACTTCCGGCCTCCAGCATGGTGAGAGAATAGATTTCTGTTGCTTGCGCCACCCAGTTTGTGACACTTTAGAGAAGCCCAGGAGACCGACACAAGTGTTTTCAAGGTGAACCCGTGGCTTCGATCCT
Organism: Saccopteryx bilineata; assembly: GCF_036850765.1. Classification (NCBI taxonomy): domain Eukaryota; kingdom Metazoa; phylum Chordata; class Mammalia; order Chiroptera; family Emballonuridae; genus Saccopteryx; species Saccopteryx bilineata. The sequence continues at coordinate 188,709,560 of NC_089495.1, read as the reverse complement.
TCCACTTCATTTCACCATAAGCAGGACCAACAGTCCTGTCCCCAAGAGGAACATCCATGTGACACTAACCTTCGTCGTAGAGTTGAACGCTGTGGGTTGACACCATCACTGCCCTCCCGTTTTGAGCACAATCACACTTAGGTGCTTCCTGGAACACAACACGTGATCATGTTAGTCAAGTCTCCTGGGAAAATCAGAAGGAACTCAAGGTCACGAGGATGCATCCCCAAATTAAACTTAGGTGCAAGGCTGTGCTTCCGGAAGTTCCCCAGCATTCCCTCAGAGACACTCAGTCCCACACTAAAGACTGGCTCCTGGGATCACAGGAACACTCCCAGGTGCATGTCTCATCTCGGGAGCCCCACAGGTGCGGGTAGGATGAACCCTGCACGGGCGGTGAGATGCCCAGGTTAACCGGGGTGCTTGTCTGATCAGCGGGGAACAGACATGTAGCACGCTGACTCTGAAGCCTGTGGGTTAACCTGCGCACACAGGCACGGGCCCCAGCCTGGCCCTTAGTCCACAAACCTGTCAAACACAGGAAGTTCCCTGCGGCTGTTTCCTGCCCCACACCCTCCCCCTCCCTCTCATGGTGCAGCCTCTTTCCAGTGTCAGGCCGCTACCCTGGTTTTCTTCTCCTCTGTTATTTGTTGCAGATATTTAAAAAAGAACAAAAAGATCTTGTATTTGTATGTGTGGAAGTCACGAAAAAAGAGAAAAGTCACGAAAGCTAAACATCAAACCCATGGACCCATTTGGCCCTGAAGTTATGATTGGCCCTCCTGGGCCAATACTTGATGTGTAAAGTTGATTTATTTGTCTCACAGAATTTTTAAAAGAATTTTGGAACCATTTGCCAATATTTAAAGATCAGGAGATGTCATCAACACTATTTCCCAACCTCTAATGAAAATAAGAGTTTGGGGACCTGTTGAATGTATATGTTGGCGAGAGCCAGCAGCTTTTGAATGGGCCCCGCCACACTGCTTTGCCCATTTTTGTGACTGCCTCGTCCCTGGAGGCCAGAGGTCCCAGCCCTGTAATTTCTTGGAATCCTGTGGGGAGCTTAAGAAACTACTGATGCTCGGGCCCACACCCAGAGGTTGTGTTTTAACTAGTCTTGGGAGCTAGCCATCGGGAGTTGCAGAAGTGCCCCAGGTAATTCTAGTATGGGTTTGACACCTGCTATGAGTTTTCAGCTTATTTCTTCAAATCCAGCCTTCCATTTTCAGCAGGAATGCCTCCTGTGATACGATCAATATTAGTTCACAGGTGTTATCTTCCTCCTATAGGGATTCCATGTTTAACTGGATTTCAAGTCTTAAACTGAATTGATCTCCAAAACAGGGATGGTGGAGATTTAGGCTTTCTGCTACATGGTCATAGACCTAAGGAGAAGCATTTAGGTATCTCTGACCTCAGCCTTCCAGAGTAGTCTTTTCAAAGATGAATTCTTAAACTAGTCGTCCACCCCCTTGGCTGCACATGCAGCAGGTAAGGTGCTCTGAATATTTGGAAACCTGCCTTTATTCCCACACACATTCTGATATAACTGATCTAGGGTGCTACTCTGGTTCCCAGATGATTCTAGCATGCAACCAAGGCTGTGAACTACTGATCCAAAGCTGGATTTCTCATCTTTGGTACACTAATATCTGGGGCCAGATCATTCTCTACTGTGGGGCTGTTCTGTGCATTGTAGGATGTTTAGCAACATGCCTGGTTTCTACCCACTAGACCAGGCGTCCCCAAACTATGGCCTGCGGGCCACATGCGGCCCCCTGAGGCCATTTATCCAGCTCCCGCTGCACTTCCGGAAGGGGCACCTCTTTCATTGGTGGTCAGTGAGAGGAGCACTGTATGTGGCGGCCCTCCCACGGTCTGAGGGACAGTGAACTGGCCCCCTGTGTAAAAAGTTTGGGGACCCCTGTGACTAGACCAATGGCACTATCTGAGTTGTGACAGCCAGAAATGTCTCCAGACATTGCTAAGTGTTCCCTAGTGGGGACAGGCCAAATCACCAATGGTCCAAACCCACCTGAGAGTAGGTATCAAATTGGCTCCATAGCAATCACCTTGGAGGTCCTTAAAGACACAGGGTCCTTAGGCTCTGAGCCCTGTAATTTCTGACTCAGTGAGTCTTGGTTGGGACCCTACAGCCTGCATTTTTGCCAGGCTCTGAGATGGGCTCTACAGGTCTGAGCACAACAGAAAAAACCACGGGAGGAGTGGGTCTACATGATGAACACTGAGAATGTCATTCATTCGGCTGTCGTCCCCAACTCCGCCTGGTAGCAGTGAATGAGGCAATGACTGCAACCACGCTACCTTGTAAGTGTCTGTTTCTGAATCGTTCTCTTGGTCTTCAACCCTTTGTGGAGTGCTCATTTGGTTACCCATTGTTCCTGCAATAAAGAGGGAAGAGAGAGAAATTAAAATTCAAGACAAACAAAAGTCTACTAACTCCTGCCCGCGAAACTAAGGTGTAGACCCAACAAGTTACTGTGATATATTGTCACATTGGCTTATTCTTATTTTGGGGAGAAATTTTAGACCATTATTCAACAAAGCTGAAGTCAAACACAGCCTCAATTTTCAATTGCATTTCACTTCTGGGGTAAATATTTTTCATTATGAAAAGTGTACTTACTCAGTGTAGGTAATCCTTTCTTCCCTCTCAGCCCATCACAGTTTTAATATTGAGGACATTTGAAGTTGAAGATAATCAAAATAATACTTACAATTTTAGTATTCTCTGGTCCTCAAACTAAATTAGGTCCCCTGTTGAACCTGCCACAGCACTGGAATTTTTTTTCTCATAGCACTCAGCACAACTTGTAATTATATATTTATTTGGCCATATTTTCACTCATTCATTGATTTAACCAATATACACTGAGCACCAACTCTACACTTATGCTATACCAGGCACTAGGGTTACAACTGTCAATTAAAGAGACGAGGCCCCTTGACCTCCCAGCGTGGTAGTCTGGGGTGGGAGGTGGGATAGACAAAATAAACAAACAGACAAGAAATTTACTAGGGCATTTCTGATGATGAGACAACGTGGTGCAGTGGTTATGAGCATAGAGCGTGGAGCAAGACAACCTGGGCTTGAACCCTCTCTCTGCCCCTCATTTCTGTGTGTCCTTGGATGAGTGAATTAGCCTCTTTGTGCCTCACAGGAATCCTACACACTCAATGAATTAATGCTTGCAAAGTGGGTAAAATAATGTCTAGTTCTGTAATAAGCAATAGATATGTGTTTGTCAAACAAAAGAGATAGGGTGAAATGCCATGAATAAAGTGAATTGGTAACATAACAAGAGGGACCATCGTAGAGGACAAGAGGCAGAGGGTAGTTCTGGAATAAAATAACGATTGACCCAGACTTGGAGGGCAAAAGAGAACATTTAATTTCTGTCCCCCTTCACCAAAATGTCGTTAGTCCCGTCCTCCTGGTGCTTGTCTGTCTTAACCATCTTTATGTTGTATCTCCTATTCTCAGCACTGCATTTGCATTAATCAGATGCTAACTATTACTTATTGGTTAAATGGAGGGACTCATCATTGGTAACTACTCCTCAGCTGGCATGCACAGGTGGGCTAGGCAAACCCACATCACCATAAGCCTCTGAGAGCCTTGTTATAATCATAGTGATCACAGTCAACAATTAGCACGCTCTCCAAGCTCTATTTTCCAAGTGCATTTCCCATATTCGCTCATTTGGCTCTGCAACACCTGTGAGATGGGCGTCATCATCACCTCATTCCAGAAGCCAAGTCACAGGAGGTTCCATTCCTTTCCAAAGGTCAGCCAGTTACTGACGGCAGAGGGGAGAATCAGACACAGGCTGCCGTGCTCCTAACCGCTGGGGCGCTCCACGTATTATCACCTCCCCTGGGAGAGGAGGGAACTGAGTCTCCCAGACTCACCCAGGACACAAATCCAACAAATGGCCGAGTGAGGATCTGACCCACAGTCTGTCTGGTTCCAGAACTGGGGCTCTTCTAGCTACTCCAAGACCTTACTACCTAAACATGCCTATTTCACATATGCCAACGATTCCAGTGCAGCCCCACATCCATACACCTGGCCACTGACTCATCTGCTTGGGTGGCTTTCAGAATAAAAGCCAGGACTTTTGATTTCTGGCTGAGAGCAGCCAGTGCATCTCCAAGGGTTTCCATGGGCCTCTCGCCTGTGTCGTGAGTTTTCATGCCCTGGTAATTGACACACTGAGTAATCAAAAATTACGGGAGCTGAAAAGGGTCATAGATCTCACTTGTTCTTTTGGAGAATTTGGTAGATAACAGAATCTGGGTATTTTACATGTTTTCTAATCACACCATGTAATAAAGCTTAGTGGTGTGGAAACATACAGGACAAAAATTATTTTGTAGTGTTTTCTATTTGTCAAATCCATGATGTGCATACTCACAATAGACCATCACTTCATCTACAAGTGGGACATTATGAATATACTATTGAATCCTCAAGACCAGGTTCAACAAAATGACAGGTGTGGGACAAAGCCAACCCATGGCCTATTTTGGTACTACCAGTGAGCTAAGCATGGCTTTTCATTTATTAGTGGTTTGAAAAAAGTCAGGAGAATCATTGATTGTGACCCATCATAATCATATAAAATTCAAAGGCTGGTTTTATCGGAAGAAGTCATACCCATTTCTTTATGTATTGTCGACGTCTGAC